>NC_091950.1:151151565-151274065 GCF_031021105.1 Erythrolamprus reginae | reverse complement strand
ACGCTCCATTGGAGCGTGGGCAAGCTAGCGTCCCCTATCGAGGTGGGCAAAACGTCACCTATTCTAAGTGCCCTAAAAAAAAAACGTTGTAGCTGTTGTATGGAAAAAAGGCTGGCTTCGAATTCGAAGTACACAGCCTGACCCATGTTTGGCATAAGGCCGACAGCTGCGCTGTTGACAAGGCACCTTGGCGTGAACGCCAGGCCTGCTACCTTACCCCTGGTCAGTTAATATTCAGGCCATGTTGGTGTAACAGCACACAGTGCTCCAACAACTGGTCAATTGGTAAGGGCCAGCTGGCCCGTAGACCTTGCTAGCCCTGAAGACCCAAAACTCCTTACTTGCCCTGTGATGATCAGCCCTTGTGCTTGGAGCTACTAACAGCCCAATGGCCTAATCTGCCACCTGTCCTTAAAATTTTGCAGCCCCCCAGGTTCCACCACACCAACCCCTCCTAGCATCACCCCGAAGCCGAGGGAACCCAAGGCGTCAGGGTACAAGTGCAAGTCTGCTTGGAAAAGCAAATCTTGCTGGAGAAGTTTGGACCTACCCCTCTTGTTCCCATTCCTGTTGGGGGGGTGCACGCGTGTGTGTGGCGTGGGAGCCCCCAACTTGGCACAAGCGTGCCGGAATTTATAGGAGGATCGTCTGCAAGAGCCCTTTCACTGAACTCAAAACAGATTTGGGTGGCTCGAACACCCTGCCCCGCGACAGTGCGGGGTGCAGCCGGCTCTTCCTCCTCCATCAGATGACCGCTATCGGTCCATTGTCCTGTCCCAATCTTCCGCGTCGCTTGGAACCAGAGGTCGGGCACCTCCCGGTCCCAGGGCAGGGAAGGATGTAAGCCACCCGCATTCAGAATGCTTCACATATTCTTGCCAATTAAGGAAGACTAAGATAGCACCACTTTGGCCTTGTTCTGGCCTCATCAGCTAGCCACACCCCCACCGGGATCTGATCCTGGGGCTTTCTGCCTTGTAAGGCAGAGAAGTAACCCCTAGGCCACCAGATCTGATCCCTGGCATCCCCCTTTGACCTCTGAAGATCAAGGGAGTGGAAGAAAGGCCTACAGGGACCTTTTTTCCAGTTGCGGTGGCCACGCTGTTACTGGTCACTCTACTGCAGAGAAGGCAGCCCAAGGGGGGCAAATCCTGGTGCCTCCACCGACCCCCGCCATTGCAGAAGCCGCCTGTCCCGCACTGCTTGCTGCGCTATGCGATGGCACCCCCCGCCCTACGGACCCGGGCAGTGTTGGAAGCCAAACCGCAAGAGCACCAACGCCCTGGCTCCCCCCTGCCAAAGTCACTGTGCTCACCAATGTCGCCCCAGTCGGGACCAAAGCCGGTTGGACGGTAGCACCCAAAACAGGGAGCACACTGTCGGAGTGCTGGACCCCAGAAAAAGGGGGGGTGTTCCAGACCGGTTGGCCCCGCCGGGGGGGGGGTTACGGTGGGTAACCCCTGTAAAAATGGTGTGGGTGCATTGCAATTGACTCACCCCTGCCATCCAATGGGGCTCTGGGGGCCCCGGCCATCGCCCTGGAAACCCGTGACATAGGGCCGCTGTGGTCCGGAGCTTCTTCGTTGCCCGGAGGGGCCCTCAACGCTGCCAAGGGCCCGGATCCTCCACGTGTCCCAAAGGGGGCTTCCCAGCAGGCATCCATGCGGTCCAGGTGATCTAAAAGGGGAGAAAAGGATTGAGCCGATATGCTTGGCTCGGGCCCCATGGCGGCCTGAGTGGCCGGATGGGGCTGCACACAGGGGGCCGGGGCTGCCACTCCAGCCTCCCTGCCCCCCCTAAAGGAACCCTGGCCCTCCGAGGGCGAGGACCCTGGGAACCCTGTAAAGGGCTCGCTTCTTGGGGGCCATGCTTGTGCAGGCCCAATAACAAAATTCCAATGATCCAACTAAAAAGGAGGCCAAAAGAACGGACCCCGAACACCCCAGCCACCCGGACGGGCGGGCGTGGGGGACCTAAAAAGGGAAAAAACCTAGGCAACCTGGGTAAACCCCAGTAATCAAAACCAAAACCTTGGGGGAACCTTGGGGCCCTGCCTAAATCCTGAGAAAAGCCTGCTCCCTTTAAGGGGATGGCTTCGAGGCAACCAAGGTATTGTTACCTTTCATACCAAAACTAAAATATAATAATGTAAAATTAAAGTAGGCCCAAAAGCCGGGCCCAAAAACACTCCCAGCCACCTGGATGGGAGGGCGTGGGAGCCACTAAAGGGGAAAAAACCTTAAAGGCAAACAATAAAAAAGAGGCCTGAAAAACAGGCCCCGAACACCCCAACCACCCGGACGGGAGGGCGTGGGGGCCCTAAAAAGGGGAAAAACCCTAAGAAAACTGGGTAAGCCCTAGTAAGCAAAACCAAACCTTTGGGAAGACCGGGGGGCCGCCTAAATCCTGGGAAAAAACCTGTTCCCTTTAAGGGGATGGCTTCAAGGCTACAAAGGCTTTGTTACCTACAAACCAAAACTAAAATATAATAATTGAAAATTAAAGTAGGCCCCACCAGCCGGGCCCAAAACATTCCCCAGCCATCCGGATGGGATGGTGTGGGAGCCACTAAAGGGGGAAAAAACCCATAAAGGCCAACAATTAAAAGAAAGCCCCCCCAATTGGGGGGGGCAAGGCCCGTTGCCCCTGTCCTGCCTACCAGCGCCACCCAATCCCACTAACAGTTGGGGGGGGGGGGTAAAGAAAATTCCCACCCCTCAAGAAGGGAAAAAACGAAACCCCCCACAATCCCTTTTATTAGCTAAATGAAGAATCGGAGGCCAAGGCCTCCGATCCAACAGAAATTACCCCGTTGTGGGAGGCCTATTAGGCCTCACCACGTGGTCACAATTGCCCCCCTTACAATGGAGAGTAGGCTATCCTACTCTCCAAAACAACCAAAAAAAACCCTGAGGTGGGAAGGGGGGGTACGCGAAGGGGGGCGTTTGTGGGGGGGTCACGTGGGAGGGGGGTCGCGGGGGGAGGGGGTTGCCACCTACCCCTCCCAAGGAAAGTAAACCCCAGCCAGAAAAAAACCTTTTTTTCCCCCTTCAAAGCGAAGCCAGAGGCAAGCCTCCGACTTCGCTCTTTAAAATTAAAAAATGAATCCAAGGCTTGCAGCCTCAGATTCAACCACCTGTGCGAGGCCCGGGTAGGCCCCGCCACGTGCAGATCCAAGCGGCGAACAGACCGATGTCTGTTCTCCTGCAGAGGGAGCCAGAGCAAACGGGGAGGTCCTGTCCGGATCGCCCTTAAATAGGGCGACCCAGGACCTCCCCCTGGATCCAAAAGGCAGCGCGCCACCTTGGCGTGCTGCCAAAAGCCAAACTTCCGGGTTCCAAAGGAACCCGGAAGTCCTGAGCTCGAAGGAGCTACTGCAGCGTCTCCCCTGGCTCCGAGGTAATTACGGCCGGTGATTTTAAGTCACCGGCTGGGCATTTCTGAACATATATAGAATGGCCAAGTGTGATTGGACACACAAGAAATTTGTCTTGGTGCATATACTCTCAGAGTACATAAAAGAAAAAGATACATTTGTCAAGAATCATGTGGTACAATACTTAATGATTGTCATGGGGTCAAATAAACAATGAAGTAACAGTCAATATTAATGAAAATCTTAGGATACAAGCAACAAGTTACAGTCATACAGTCCTACGTGGGAGGAAAAGGATGATAGGAATGATGAGAAAAAACTAGTAGAAATAGAAGTGCAGACTTAGTAAAAAGTTGAGGGAATTATTTGTTTAGTAGAGTGATGGTGTTTGGGAAAAAATTGTTCTTGTGTTCTAGTTGTCTTGTTGTGCAGTGCTCTGTAGCGATGTTTTGAGGGTAGGATTTGAAACAATTTGTGTCCAGGATGCGAGGGGTCAGTAAATATTTTCACGGCCCTCTTTTTGACTTGTGCAGTATACAGATCCTCAATGGAAGGCAGGTTGGCAGCAGTGATGGACTACCAAAATTTTTACTACCATGCTGTGGGTGTGGCTTATGCATTTTGTTTCAACATTTTCCAGTGCAAATTGGGTGCTCTGGGGCGGAGCTCCAAATTTTGCTACCGGTACTGTGTACCTGACCGTACCCGTAGGAGCCCATTGCTGGTTGGCAGCAATTGTTTTTCTGCAGTTCTGATTATCCTCTGAAGTCTGTGTCAGTCTTGTTTGGTTGCAGAACCAAACCAGACAGTTATAGAGGTGCAGATGACACACTCAATGGTTTCTCTGTAGAACTGTATCAACAGCAACATACTGTACATACATACATACATACATACATACATACATACATACATACATACATACATACATACATATAGGGGATGGTTGGTGATTTTTACACCCTTAGGAGTGGTCTTATGAAGTAGTGGCATTAACAGTGGTATCCCAATGAGAGGAGGCACAAAACAGCCACTGTCCATATTATGGAAACGCTTTGAAATTGTGCTGCTGCTAAAACAATGACCATTTGCAGATACCTTTAGGATGTGAATATTACTTTAAATAATATTACTACTACTATTGCTGCTGCTGCTACTACTACCGATGATGATTGAACTGGAGAAACTGGACCGGATCATAATCTTTTGTATATGTACCATGTTTTAAAGCCACCCCGATAATAATAATAATAATAATAATAATAATAATAATAATAATAATAATAATAATAATAATAATAATAATAATAATAATATCCATTAAGTGACATCAACAAGTTGTACCTGCCAAGAAAAATAGGAGGCAGAGGGCTATTGCAAATCCATCAAACTATAGAAGAAAAATGGAACGATTATGTAAACCAAAGTACAGAAAAATTGCTGCAAGCTATGAAAATGGTGAACATTATAAAAACAACAGAAACAAAGGCAGAATATAAGGAAAGACAGCTGGATGAGGGATTAAATAGATGGAAAACCAAAGATTTGCATGGACAATACTTGAAAAACATTGAAGGAAAATGTGATGACAACCTTACGTAGGCATGGCTTAACATGCACAAACTGATTACAAAGCTAGACATGACCAAGTTACTAAATTAATCCACTGGTCATTTTGTAAAAAATATAACTTACCTGTATCCAAAAAGTCATGAGAGCACAAAATAGAAAATGTTACTGAAAAGGAGAAGATGAAGATATTGTGGGACTTTCGAATACAGATGGATCGTCATTTGGAACACAAGACACCAGTTATTGAAGACTGAAGCATACATTTATTGGTATTCCTGTATCAGCAGATGCCAGAGTCAAAGAAAAAGAAAAAAAATCATGAAATATTGTGACGTGGCAATCAAAACTAAAGGCTATGGATGAAACATGTAACCATATTTCCTGTTGTCAATGGGACACTTGGTACCATGTCCAAGAACTGTACAAAACACATCAAGAAATTGCAACTTCCTGCAATAACACTAGTGGAACTGCAAAAAACTGCACTACTTGGAACATCATATATTTTAAGAAGATACTGGCAGCAACCTGTATCAACCATTAGCACCAGTCAATGGTATTTATGACACATCTTTAAAAGTTCAATTGAATGAGTTTAATGTTTAATAAATAAAAGATGATGATAATAACAACAACAATAATAATAACAATAAAATAACAACAACAACAACAACAACAACAATAATAATAATGTATATATTAAATATAAATTTAATAATTTAAATTATTACTTTATAATTTAAATTAAGTTATTAAGAAAATGGGAAGTGGGAAAAAAATTTTCCTTTGTAATTATTTGGTATTTTCTATTTTTCCCATCTTTTCCAACACGCTTGCCTCTAAATTTTCTAAGAAGGGAAGTTCCATAGGGTTTTTTAATCAGCAGAACTAGATATGTTAAGGGAACTGTAGGAAGGTAAATATAATTTGTGGCTTTAGGATGCAACATATGAAGCTTCAAAATAAATTTTAAAAAATATACTTTTGTTTCTGTTTCCTTTCTCTAATGAGTTAAAATGGGATCTGCCTTCTATGTTTTCCAGAAATCTTTAAGGCCCTCCAAGAAGTTTAATCTGTGGGACTACTTTTACAAGTGAGTAAGTGAAGAAGAAAATGGTAAATTCATATAATGGATAGAATTGAAGAATGGCTGACCTCTGAAATAGTAGGGCTTTACGAAGCAAACTGGACGTGCTGTTTGAAAGTGGCTTGAATAGATGCTTTGCTTGGTTGGGTTTTTTTGGTGGTTGGGATTGATACCACTCCGCACATCTCTGACAGACACATCTTTTAAGGAAAACTAATAGAGCTCTAATGGGAACTAAACAGCTTTTAATCAGTTTAGGTGAAACCATCTTCTTGCATTAGTTTCCAAGGGAGAAGTAGAGTGCAGTTGAGAGAAGCCTAAACCTTGACAGGTTCACTGCATGGAAGAAGAAATCAGCACAAAACAATAAGAAACAGATTGAAAAGATCTGGAAGCCATTACCCATAATGATTATATTAGGAGGGGGAGCTGGCACAAAGTCCTTTTCTTCTTTTCCCTTACTCCCTAATGCTTTCAAGTAACAAAGAATCATCGGACCTCTTTTTGACTTCTGTTCTGACTTCTGAGCTGTCAGAAAATGAGAAAGGAAAATAATAATAATCCTGTTTTCCCCCCAGCTGTTCCTTGTCCATTTGTTATGAAAACATATGCCTGGATTTGAAATATCAACATAGTCTAGGACGTTTACAATGCAGCATTTGGGGATTGAAAGACTTAAAAACAAAACAAAACTGGGACAACCAAACCTCTGTCCCATTTTTGTCAAAACCAAGGGTGTATGTCGGAAAGTCATTACTTATAAATCTCTTCAGATAAAAGGAATCTCAGCACTAGGCCCTCATACAGAGCTCTGGAAAATGGTGGATTCCATTTTACAATACAAAAAGAAGAAGCTCCTCCCCCCAAAAAGTATAATGAATAATGATCAGCAGAAAATGGCAGACGGAAGTCATATTTATGAAATCTTGGATCTGTGAATTAATGCCTGGACTCCAATAATGCTTTGAAACACAGCTGCCACTTATGTTCTGGTTGTTATTGTTGAGTTTCTTGTTTCTTGAAGTAATCTAGAAGGTGAAAACCTGTGCTCCATACTACTGAATTTGTCTTCAATGCTGAAACAATAAATTGATTCTTTTCTACCTAATAAAAAGGGTAAGATAAAATGTCTCCTGAATTAAACTCAACTGTAAGAACTCCATGCTGGTTTTTTTTGGCAGTAGTAGTGCAGAAGTGGTTAGTCATTTTGACCTTCCAAGATGTCGTTGTTGTTGTTGTTGTTGTTGTTGTACAATCTTTGGGACTGCATTGTAGTCCCCTACCTAAGTATACATTAGCTCAATCCTGCTCAACTTTTATTTTTACACTAACAAAGGAACTCATTTATTTGGAAACTCAGCAGTCCAATCTACTCTTTGTTACCACATTATGATTGAAGAACAGGGAATTCAGCAGTACTCTGAAGACTATGGAGTCTGACTGTGTCTGATTAAGCCAATGTGAAAGAAAGTCCATTTTAGGTTGATTCAATTGATAAAAGAAGGAAACAATTGAATTTTGGCTTTTGGACTAGTAAGGCTTGTCTAAATTAGAGGAGAGCAAAGCAAGATTAATGCTTTACTAGGTCTCTCTCTCTCTCTCTCTCTCTCTCTCTCTCTCCACCCCCCCTCTCTCTTTTTCCAACAGGCTGCAAACATTTGGCTAACTTGAGACATCAATGATTAATTTTTCTAGTTGCAGGGGGTAATCGAGTTAGCAGATGGAACTGAAGTATTACAAGGCATGCTCTCAGTTACAAGAACAGCTGCTTATACTGCCAGGTATGTGAAAAGTTTTGAACGGTATAGTTAACAAAATACTGAAAATGGAAATGGCTGCAGGGGAATATTTGATGGTATTTTCGTCAAAATATGATGGAGCTTTTTGAAAAACTTTCAGCCTAAAAACACAAATTTTAAATAATTCACAGGTCTCGCCCCTAAGGAATTAGGCTTGCTCTTTTGAATGTTAGAGAATTAGCAGGAAACGTGGAAGGACAAGCCAATTACTTACACCTGTGTGCAAAGGTTGGACGCCATAATCAATCTATTTAAAAATAAAGTGTGAGGATTTGGTTTGATTTTATTTTTAATAAAGCCAAGTTCTGCTTTTCAAAGATTAGGCCAGAGCTAGATAACTCTCTCTCTAGAAAACAGAACAAACCCTTGGGCACTAATTTCATGACAAGATGAACTTGTCCTAGGAATTATCTATGTATTTCCTGTCCCTTGGTTCTATCATTACTGTGGAGTCACGAAGCAGATATGCCATTTGCGATATGTTCATGAAATAATCCTCCACATTCAGAAGGTGCTTAGAGTATATGCAATATAGGCTACTACGAAAATCTACAAGTAGGCTTCCTTTTTTGCACAAGTCCATGTAGAAGATACAAAAATGCACATTCTCAAAAGTGTAAGGGTGAGCATAGAGACCATAAACACTGGGATTTTTTTTTCCTCTCCCAAACTTGACAACTGAAAATGTGCAGAAAGCAACTCCCAGTATTCACCAGCAAATGTGTTGTCTAGAGAATTCTGGGAGCTGAGACCCACACATTTTAAAGTTGCCAAGTTTGAAAAACACACTGTTGTGATACATGGCAGTAAGCTTTATTAACCAAATTGAATAGTAGCTGTTGTGGTTAGCTCTGGCCCAGCTCCTGCCCCAAGGACTGTGGATGTGGGGGAGACATCCACATGCTGCAGGCCTGTCCCCTCCCCCCCCCGGTGGAATCTGCTGATGAAGGCTCCTCTGATCAAGAAGACATGGGTGACAGGGAGGAGGAGAGTGTGGCAGACAGCTCAGAAGGAGATCAATTATCTAGCTCCTCCTTGGATTTAGAACAAGAGTTAATGATACAGCCAGAGATTATCAACAACTGAGAGATTATTATCAAAGAAAATGAGGCCACCTGTGGTTGGGTGGGGCTGTGGTAATTAGTGAGGCTGCTATAAATAGCAGCCTGTGGGTTTGGCCATTGTGGAGGATTATCTGATCATTGTGTTTCGTGACTGCTTTACTGATTTTGACTTTTTGTGTGCTGATTTTCCCCCACTTTGAAACTAAACCAGAGCTAAGTGTGTTTCACTTTGTGAATGAAGAAGGACTGTGAATTGCCTCACAGCTGCAAGCTAAGTATCACAGAACTGATAAGGGACTTGTACAAATTACCAGTTTGTTTGGAGACGAGTGCTCTTTGCTATACAATTTTCATTATAAAGAACATTGTTTTGAATTTTCAAACGTGTGTGTGTCTGAAATTTGTACCTGTGAATTTTTTGGAGGAGTGTACCAGAGAGCCTGACAGAACAGTAGCGAGCAATACGATCATGCTGCTAGCACTCTATATGAATATATGCAATACATATTTTTGTGGTATTGCTATGTATACTTAGTCAGAAATGGCCCACTGTGGGTTACAGAGAATGTATCCTGGTGAGAGGGGCAGTGAGAAGCCATTAAAATATTGCTTCCTCCATTTTATGACCACTTCCCTCCTGGGAAGAGCTAATAAGGGGGTCAAAAAGAATTCCAGGAATTAGGCTGTATAGGGTTTTCCTCCTTTGTTGATTATGAAGATTTGTAAATATGCTAAAGTAAGGAATGTTCATCAAGTTTCACCTCCTACTCCAAAGTTTGGGTGTGTCTGAAATTTCCATCAAAAACACTCTTAACTGTCTTACATCCTCTGATTCCCTTAATGAATATGACAAAATGTATAACAGGCTTGTTGATCTGAAGGCTCCTTAGTCCCATAGGTTATACTACTCCTTGACCAAAGACTCAAGTACAAGACAACATAATTATACTATTTTGGGAAGAATATAGCTGCCTTCATTCATGACTAGATGAACTACGTTACAGAATCTTTCTCACCTACTAGATTTTAATATATCCAGGTATCACAGATGAATGAAAAAATCTAGATGATCAGTTTCCTGAAATCAACTAGGTCATAGTAAAAAAAAAAAAATTCCAGTAAAAGAAAAAAAATTCTGCTTGTTCTGACTTGAAACTAAACCATTAAAGAAAATGTTTTAAATACAAGGAAGTGATTTTCCAAAATTTGCTACGGTCAAAAGCATTTACCTGGTGGTGTTATATTACATTTAATTAAATGATCACTCAGGCAGTGATGGATGGAGCAATTTCTATTATTCTACCCCATTAACATCATAGACATACAAGTCTAAGAAAGACAATGTGCCAGTTTTCATTTTCTTGAATAAAGTGCACATGGAATGGCCGTGTTATAATGACATGGGTCATGGGCAGGAATTTTATCTGACCAATGCAAATATGTTTGTAGATATCCCTAAGCCATGCAAATGTGTATGTACAATTCAACAGTTGTTTGAATGCAGAAAGTTGTGACAAAGGAGTCTTTGTCCAAGGATGTATCTCCTATTGCAGTTGCATCCAGACCAGGAAATGTGTCACTATGCTCATAAAAGAAGCATAGGGATTCCTTCCATGCAACAGAGTCCTATTGGCCTTTTTTTTTTCAGTATAAGACCTGGAAGACTTGATGGTGAATTGTTTTGGTGTCAAGCTGGAAGTTTGATTTATTTTTACTCTAACATCACAGCGGAGGTGGCGAACTGTAAATTGAACCAGTAGTGCTGGGAAGATATCTTTAACTGTTGTGACTGTTTTCCTGAGATAGCTTGTGCAATAGATTGCAGGAATAGAAAGAGACGTGGGGTTCATAACTAATGCTATTTTTATATAAAAACCAAGATTAAATTCAGATGGGGTGGGAGTTTATGACTCAACATGTTGTATGAACTCATCCATTACCTTACCATATTGTGTGAAGCAGGTCATCAAGTCAAGCTGTTTGTGGTTTGTTTTGGCACAGCATGTTGTTTTTGTTCAAGTCTTAGCATGCTTTATGTATTATAGATAGATAAGATTCAGTTCAAACTCTGGTTCCATGGCAGAGGTCACTTAGCTTCATTTCAAAATATTGGCTGTGTTCACCCAACACATTTAGCCTTTTTATTGAAAAGGTTAGATTTATTCTAGATTGGCAGAATATATTGAAACATAAACTAATGAAATTAACTGAATTCATACAACATATGAACGCTACGAGAAAACAAAGTTAAAACCTACCAAATGTCATATATTGAACACAGAGACATTACAGTTTTAATTAACCCATTTGAGCACATTGTATGAACCCAGACTCAGAGGAATTAGACAAAGAAAATGAATGAAGATACAAGTACAAACAAAGGATGCTTAATCTAACTTGATAAATGGTATAGAAGCAAAGTTTCCAAGCTTTCAGTACTCCAGTCCTATAAAGAATGCTTATCCACTAAAGGGATACATTGGCTTTCAACTCTCAGAAAAGCTAAAAAAATTGCATGTAGGGACTTTCTCAAATTTTGGATGGGATAAGTGGGGCTGGTGGATCATGTTTGTGATGCAGACAGAGGAGACTTCATTTCTTCCCACATGTGAACATTCTTCTAGTAAATAACATGTGAATGTAGTATATACTCTACATCAGAGGTCTTCAAACTTGGCAACTTTAAGACTTGTGGACTTCAACTCCCAGAATTCTCCAGCCAGCTATGGAGAATTCTGGAAGTTGAAGTCCACAAGTCTTAAATTTGCCAAGTTTGGGGGGCCCTGCTCTACATCTTCCATATAGTTGAAAGATGATGGATGAATATTGATTAATTTACATTGTTATTTCAAGTCAATAGCTAACCCATTTGGGATTTAGAATTAAATCAGATGTTTATAAATTTAAAGTAGATTGGATAAAAAAAATATCCATTTTATAAATATGAATGTGTCAAAACTGACCCCAATGGTGTCAGTGGATCAGTATTGTAAAAGTAAAGAGTTCCAGGCCGGGGTGGCCTCTGGATCCTTTTGATGCCGGTTTGCTCAGGGTCATGCCATGCCCGCAGCAATGAAAAAATAGCTTCTGAGCATGCGCAGAAGCAAAATCCAAGATGGGGCGCCCATGGAGACACCAATAGAACCAGCTCTGTTGATGTCATTGCTGAGTTAAAAACCATTCTAAAGAACCAGTTAGAACCTGTAGGAACCCACCTCTGGTTCCAGGCTTACCCTTCTTCAGGGCTTCCAATTTAAATTGCCAACTGCATAATAACTACAAATTTAACTCTAAAATGTTTAAATCCATTTACATCCAGATTACACAACCTTTTCTTTTTAGTCCATTAGGAGCTTTGAGTAACATTCTTATGTCCACAGGCTGAACTATGAAGTAGTTGGTGAGGCCAGGGCAATAATTTAATTAAAAATGACAGTCAACTTAAATGTAGCTAGTATGGCTTTGAGAGTGTATCCACGGATCTAAATTCAAAGGGGAATAAGTAAGTTGGTGTATGCATGAGCATGCATATCAACTTTTTAATTAAGCATGTGTTTTCTGGAGTTGCAGGAGAGCCCAGGAATAGACACTGCTTCTTTGAGGAGTTTCTAACAGGTGCAGCATGCATGCTAAATGGGGCTCCATATCACCTTTTCCCATTCAACACTTGATCTCTGCACAATCCCAACAGTTTATATCTCATGGATGATTTGCATTTATTTTTTTATCATAATTAACATTACAATTCAGCTGTAACTTATGGAGGGGATTTGGGGTTCCCACTAATTTTTTCTAAATTAATAATTTTATTAAACATTACAGTGTAAAAGATAGAAACTCTATGGACCACAAAAAATAAAAATAGAAATGAAAGAAAATATACAAAGAAAAATAGAAATGAAAGAAAAAGTAGGAGTACAATAAAGAAAAATAAAAGAAATATATGAAGAATTTATAAACACTTTTTAAAACTTATGATCTTCTTTTATAATATAGCAAATGGTCTCTTCTTTCCAGATAGAATAGAATAGAATAGAATAGAATAGAATTTTATTGGCCAAGTGTGATTGGACACACAAGGAATTTGTCTTGGTGCATATGCTCTCAGCGTACATAAAATAAAATATACATTTGTCAAGAATCATGTGGTACGACACTTCATGATTGTCATAGGGGTCAAATAAGCAATATATCTCATCTCTTATCTATAACAAAACCCTTAAACTTTCATTGTTCAGCAAAAAGTCCACTAAGGGTTATCTGAAATAACATATCTATTTTAATCTTGATCAAATAAACTGATTTTTGTTTCTTTACTTTATTCATAGATCTTTAATTCTTTCAAATAATATCCTAGAGCTTGTTTTCTTTTCATTTTTTCTTTATCTCTTCTCACAAAGTTCTTCAAAACTTTAACAAGTCTCTTTTGTAAATCCAATATTAGAAAACTATTGTGACAATTATTTTGGTTTGCCATTTGTATATTCCTTTTAATTATTATTTATTATAACATCAGTTTCATTTATATTATGGACGGCATCCTCTATCACATCACTCATGTAGCTTGCCATTTTTAAATTACTTTCAAATCAGACTTAATGTTGTCTGGTAAAAATACTTTCTATTTTTTAAATACTATTTATAATGGTAGATACTGTTAACATTAACTTCTGAATATATTACTCACAAATATCCTTTAATAAATCCAACTTTAAAATATTCTGTTCAATTCTGTATTAGTAAATCAAATGTAAGTGTTCTTCTCCTTTATAATTGTAATCTTTAGACCATTCTAGTTTCCTTTAGTGTCCAGCCTTCAAAGTTTCATCCTATAATATTTTTAATAACTCAAAACAATAGCATTTTCTTTTGGGAAAGATTCTTAAGATTAATTTCATAAATTTATTTCAAATCCATCTGGACCCTTATTTGTAACATTTCAAAATCAATGTTTTTCTCAGTGTTTTCCTCTTTATTTTTTTAAAAAAGAATTTTTAAACACTAAACTTATCTTTAAAACTTCCTTTGCTAAAAATTAAAGGAAACTTACTCGGTGCTATACAATTTGTCAATCCAGAGGTTCCTAATATTTGAAAAGCAGTTAAGCAATTTCTGAAAGTGATTACAAAATGAGGCTCCACAGCTACATTACAGCTGTAAACCTAATTGAAATCTCTCAACACACAAGTCAATTACAAAACCTTCGCTTCTTCCTGTGTACCCATGAGGAGCAGCTACTCAAGAGTATAAGGGGCTTAGAAGTGTTGCCTTTGTCATGGTCGGACCATTTTCTACTGCGGCTTGACTTCCTGGCTCCAATCCTTCCCCACAGGGAGGCCGAACCGATTAAGCTGTTCCGCCCCAGACGCCTGATGGATCCAGAGGGCTTTCAGAAGGCGCTTGGGGTTATTCCAGATACACTCGTACACAGTTCGACAGAGTCTCTGGCTGAGGCCTGGAACAAGGCTGCAGCGGAGGCTCTTGACCGAATTGCGCTGTTGCGACCTCTCCGCGGCACTAGACCCCGTAGAGCCCCATGGTTCAACGAGGAGCTCCGGGAGTTGA
This sequence comes from Erythrolamprus reginae, assembly GCF_031021105.1. Taxonomy (NCBI): domain Eukaryota; kingdom Metazoa; phylum Chordata; class Lepidosauria; order Squamata; family Dipsadidae; genus Erythrolamprus; species Erythrolamprus reginae. The sequence goes on along the minus strand of NC_091950.1, from coordinate 151,259,602 downwards.
AACACCAGAAGAGACGTCTAGAGAAGCGATGGAGGAAGAGTAAGTCCGAATCCGATCGAACACTTGTAAGAGCACATGTTAAGACTTACAAAGTGGCGCTCAAGGCGGCAAGATGCACGTATCATTCTGCCTTAATTGCATCAGCGGAATCCCACCCGGCCGCTCTGTTTAGGGTGACCTGCTCCCTTCTTAATCAGGGGGGAGTTGGGGAGCCCTTACAGAGTAGTGCCAAGGATTTTAACACGTTTTTTGCTGATAAAATCACTCGGATCCGAGCGGACCTCGACTCTAATTGGAATACAGAATCGACTGACAACGAGTCAGTTGAGGTGACTGGGGCACGTACTTGTCCACCTGTCTGGGAAGAGTTTGATCTGGTGACACCTGATGAAGTGGACAAGGCCATTGGAGCTGTGAGTTCCACCACCTGTTTACTGGATCCGTGTCCCTCCTGGCTGGTTTCGGCCAGCAGGGAGGTGACACGGAGCTGGGTCCAGGAGATTGTCAACGCTTCTTTGGGGAGGGGGTCCTTCCCGGATCCCTACAAGGAGGCACTTGTGCGCCCCCTCCTCAAGAAGCCTTCACGGGACCCAGCCATTCTTAATAACTATCGACCAATCTCCAACGTTCCCTTTATGGGGAAGGTTGTTGAGAAGGTGGTGGCACTCCAGCTCCAGCGGTCCTTGGAAGAAGCCGATTATCTAGGTCCTCAGCAGTCAGGATTCAGGCTCGGCTACAGCACAGAAACTGCTTTGGTCGCGCTGATGGATGATCTCTGGCGGGCCTGGGACAGGGGTTTATCCTCTGTCCTGGTGCTTTTTGACCTCTCAGTGGCTTTCGATACCATCGACCATGGTATCCTTCTGCGCCGGCTGGAGGGGTTGGGAGTGGGAGGCACTGTCCTTCAGTGGTTCTCCTCCTACCACTCTGGTCGGTCGCAGTCGGTGTTAGTGGGGGGTCAGAGGTCGACCTCTAGGTTACTCCCTTGTGGGGTGCCTCAGGGGTCGGTCCTCTCCTCTCCTACTATTTAATATCTACATGAAACCGCTGGGTGAGATCATCCAAGGGCATGGGGTGAGGTATCATCAGTATGCAGATGATACCCAGCTCTACATCTCCACCCCTTGTCCAGTCAGCGAAGCAGTGGAAGTGATGTGCCGGTGCCTGGAGGCTGTTGAGGTCTGGATGGGTGTCAACAGACTCAAGCTCAACCCGGATAAGACGGAGTGGCTGTGGGTTTTGCCTCCCAAGGACAATTCCATCTGTCCGTCCATCACCCTGGGGGGGGAGTCACTAACCCCCTCAGAGAGGGTTTGTAACTTGGGCATCCTCCTCGATCCACAGCTCACATTAGAGAAACATCTTTCAGCTGTGGCGAGGGGGGCGTTTACCCAGCTTCGCCTGGTGCACCAGTTGTGGCCCTATTTGGACCGGGAGTCACTGCTCACAGTCACTCATGCCCTCATCACCTCGAGGCTCAACTACTGTAATGCTCTCTACATGGAGCTACCTTTGAAAAGTGTTCGGAAACTTCAGATCATGCAGAATGCAGCTGCGAGAGCTATCATGGGCTTTCCTAAATATGCCCATGTCACACCAACACTCCGCAGTCTGCATTGGTTGCCAATCAGTTTCCGGTCACAATTCAAAGTGTTGGTTATGACCTATAAAGCCCTTCATGGCACTGGACCAGAATATCTCTGGGACCGCCTTCTGCCGCACGAATCCCAGCGACCAGTTAGGTCCCACAGAGTTGGCCTTCTCCGGGTCCCGTCAACTAAACAATGTCGTTTGGCGGGACCCAGGGGAAGAGCTTTCTCTGTGGCGGCCCCGACCCTTTGGAACCAACTCCCCCCAGATATCAGAGTTGCCCCCACCCTCCTAGCCTTGCGTAAGCTCCTTAAAACCCACCTCTGTCGTCAGGCATGGGGGAATTGACATGTTCCTTCCCCCTAGGCTTATAAAATGTATGCATGGTACGCTAGTATGTATGATTGGTTTTAATTTGTGGTGTTTTTTAAATTAACTTAAATATTAGATTTGTTTTACATTGTATTGTTATTGCTGTGAGCCGCCCCGAGTCTGCGGAGAGGGACGGCATACAAATCTGATTAAACTTAAACTTAAACTTTTCTGGAAAGACTTTGTCAGTCAGAATTCATTTTCTGGAAATTTTTTAGAAAAAGATTTCTGCTGCTATGCAGTGTCTGCTTCTTCAGGGACATCTAGTTTTGCCATGAATCCTCATTGTAAGTGGGCTAAACTAAGTACACAGGTACCTCAGGTTTGGAATGGGTTGCACAGTCCCAATACTTCCACAGTTGGCAATCGGGATAGAAGTTTAATTGAACAATTTAAGTAAAATGGTTAAGTATATTGCTAAATCATTCCTGTTCATCACAGTCATGAATACAACAATAGTTTTGGACAGACAGACAGATAGATAGATAGATAGATAGATAGATAGATAGATAGATAGATAGATAGATAGATAGATAGATAGATAGATACTTAAATGGTTAAGTATATTGCTAAATCATTCCTGTTCATCACAGTCATGAATACAACAATAGTTTTGGACAGACAGACAGACAGACAGACAGACAGACAGACAGACAGACAGACAGACAGACAGACAGACAGACAGACAGACAGACAGACAGATAGATAGATAGATAGATAGATAGATAGATAGATATTGGTTGCCAGTTGGTCTCCAGATGCAATTTAAAGTGTTGGTCATGACCTATGAAGCCCTACATAACTTAGGACCAGGTTACTTATGGCAGTGTTTCCCAACCTTGGCAACTTGAAAATATTTGGACTTCAACTCCCAGAATAGAGTCTACAAAGAGGGGCGGAATGAATGAATGAATGAATGAATGAATGAATGAATGAATGAATGAATAAATAAATAAATAAATAAATAAATAAATAAATAAATAAATAAGTAGAATAGAATAGAATAGAATAGAATTGAATAGAATTGAAATGAAAAGAAAAGAAAAGAAAAAAGAAAAAGAACCAGGAGAATGATTACATGCAAGGGACATAAATATATATATAAATTATGTCCCTTGCATCTAATCATTCTTCTGGTTCTTTTTCTTTTTCTTTTTCTTTTTCTTTTTCTTTTTCTTTTTCTTTTTCTTTTTCTTTTCTTTTCTTGTCTTGTCTTGTCTTTTCTTTTCTTTTGCCCACTGCTTATATTCAAATCCCATGTCCAAGACGTTTTTGCCCATGCAGAAGTAATCAATTGATGACTATGGTTGTTTATTATTATTATTATTATTATTATTATTATTATTATTATTATTATCCCAATTGATGGGATTTATTAATCCTTATGGTGATTATGGTCTGGGTACATACATTCACAGAGGTAGCAGCCAAACTTTGATCAATATTTCAACTCGTTTGATGGAGAGTGGGAGAGCTTAAGAAATAAATAGGTATAATCAATTGGGGCACGAAACTCACTTGCTAGGCCATTTAAAAAAAAAAAACGGGTTTTTTTGGTCAACTATTGGAGGGAGCTCTGTTTGCTATTGGTACTACAAACAAGCCTAGATCATCCTAGCCGCTCCGATTCTTTGGAGAGAGGCGGCATGCAAATCTAATAAATTATTATTATTATTATTATTATTATTATCATCATCATCATCATCATCATCATCATCATCATCATCAGACTGAGTAGTTCTAAAACAACAACTCTGGATGGTGGGCAGATCTTTGTATGTTATATTTATGAATTATGAATCCATGCAATTTTTCTGACTCACTTTTAACTGTTGATCTACATTGCAGAATTTATAAATTTTGAATAACTATCTTTAGATCTGAATACTAGTTCAAAAGTGTGCACTTGAGTAAGCTTGCATCCAAATGTAAAAAACCTTTCTCCTGTCCCTAGTAGATGAAAAATAAAAGGTGGAGCAGTGGAGATATTGCAGAAGTAGGTTTACACCACAGCCATCATGTTTTTCTGGGTAGAAATCACTGTTTAACTATAAGCTAACAAAAAGACATGCTAAGACTAAGCCATAGTCAGCACTACTTAAATAAAAACTACCATTATTGGTTATTGCAATTAATGGCTCTTTTACCTAACCACAAAGTGACAATTTTTCCCTGGTTTGGATGAAACATTAAGCCAAACCACAATACGGCTGCGTGCTTTGTGCAAACATAGTCAATGTCAGGGAGTAAGAGAACTTTCCTGCAATCCTTCGGTATGATTCAATATATTTAGCAAAGAAATGGATACCTAATTATCATTGAACAATGGGTTCAGGACCAAAATAAAACTGCAGGTGCAGTTCACTTCTGGCCATATGATATCCAGGGATGGTGAGTCTGTCATAATCTTTCGTTTTCACTCTTTTTCAAGAAGTAAAGGAAAGTTGGATGGAAGGGGCAGTCGGTTGGGGAGAGGCTAAGCTTTTCTCTTTTTTTTTTTTTAAAAAAAAGGGGGGATGTCCTATTTTACTAACTTGCAAAAAGTGTGTTTCCACTTAAAGGCTAATTGACATCTCCCACATCAGACAGTCAGCACTATGTTGTCAAGTGGATTACTCCTGATCTGTGCTTTGTCTCAGCTGTGGATTAAGCAGTGTAATGCTATCCTATTTAATATTTTAACCGTATGGGCTGCAATTTCACAGACAATTATATAACAAGGAAAGCCTCCCACCAGCCAGTTGCAGCCGGAGGACAGTTATTTTGTCACAGGAAGCTTTTAGGGATGTGATAGGCAGTCAGTGGCCTTATTCTGCTGCTGCCACCCTCTTCCATGTTCTCTTTCACAGAGAAGCTCATCGCCTCATCCATCTGGATTCGTCAGATATTGGCTAGTGATCAGAAGCTGCCTCGTTTTAAACATTGCCTTGCCCATTGCCATCATACGTTTCACTTTCAGCACCCTTCTGAATCTCAGAGTTCAAGCTCTGCTATAGATTCAGCTTGAACCACAACAACACACAAGCACACAACAGATACAAACTTGTAAACCGCTCTAAACTTGACTGCAGGAAATATGACTTCAGTAACCGAGTAGTTGATGCATGGAATTCACTACCAGACTCTGTAGTATCATTACCTTACCCCCAAAACTTTACCCTTAAAATATCCACTGTTAACCTCTCCCGATTCCTCAGAGGTCATTAAGGGGTGTGCATAAGTGGACCAAAGGGCCTTCTGTCATGTCCCTAGCAACAGCAGGGGGCGATATTCGGTGGGAAAAGGGTACGATCCTGATTGGTTAGCAGGGGAGTATAAATAACCTGTCATTTGTAAGTTGTTGTTCTTCTGTGGTAATTGTTCTGTCAATAAAGTTGGCTATTGCATCAGCTGCCTGCCTCTCTTGAATACACTACACCTTCTGTCCCCTGTCCTCATGTTTCTCTTTTACTAGTATCATGTATATAAATATTATTATGTATCTGTATACCACCAATATGTACTTGACAAAACAAATAAGATAAATAAATAAATAAAGCTATTCGGTTTCCCAAAGACATGTTGCCTGAGTCAGAAGTGATCAGAAGGATGAAACTGAGAAGAATTTGCTTTGGTGTTTGGGATTTCCTAATGGTGGTTCTGAAGCTGTAGATTATTGGTGCCTAAAAGTGGCAATGTTTATCTCCACTAAATAAATAATGGAGGACTTTTTAAAAAAACTCACAAAGTTATTGGAAGTGGGGCAATATTAACACAAAGGAGAATTCCTCTGAAAACCAGTGTGGTGTAATAGAATTTAAAATTAGGATTAAGGAGATCCTGGTTCAAAGTCATTCTCAACTGGCCTTCCCTGAGAGGATCCTATTAATCTCAACCGAGAGACAGAAGCATCGTTTTTAACAGATTACTCATAATTCTATTCCATATTCATAATAATGTGACTTTAAAAAAAAGTTTACCTCAAAATTGTAATATGTAACTTTTTTCTTTCCACATTCATAATGATAGGGATTTTCTTTCAAAGTGTTTTTTACATGTACATTTTTCTCTCACAAAAGATAGTGTTGCATTATGTAAAAATGAAGAGCAATCTGCAGACTTGCAGTCTACAAAGTCCAGCTAATCTCATATCTGTATTTATCAAGATTGAATTCTCCATGTCTCCTAAAGCCAGAACTACTCTGCTATTAGGCAGAGGGAAGAAATTGCCTCAGGCCACCGATTTTGAGTGTCATGAAGAAGTAGCAAATGGTTAGATAAGTACATGCTCTGTTTCTACTTTCCAAAGGAGATATTTGTGGGATTTATTTCCCTCAAATGGCCAAAAAAGAAAAAAAAAGGTCTTGGACATATTGCAGTCTGAATGGAGGAAGCAAATGCCATTTCTATTCTACCTCAAGTACCAAAATGTCTTGGTTGGCCTCCTTTAAGCCCAAGATGAACTCTTGCATTCAATTTGCCAAACTTCAAATTGCTTCACTCTGGCAGATTGTGGTTTAGATTTGCCAAGTGCCAAGGTAATATCGGTTAGCTCTGGGTTACTAGGGTTGAGCCAAAATGGAAGGAGGTAGGGTAATGTGGTTATTTTCTTCCCCTGCAAAATGTCCCTCCCGCTTTTTGGATGTTTTCCTCAAGGCTAATTTTGGAATTTGTTTTCCGTAGGGATTGCTGTAGAGAAAAAGTTATGACACCACCCAAACCATTTAGGCAATGCATACATAAAACTTTGTGGTGATCCCAGTTGGCTGCAGCCTCAGCAATTTTTTTCCTTTGAAAAATACCTCCTTTTAGTGTCAACATCACCCCAGGTCCAGTGAAAGGCCAGATGAAGCTACCTCAAAATAAAGGTAACCCAGAGCAGAGCTTTCATTCTGAATAAGATTTTATTATCCTCACTATTTCCATATCATCTACTAGGTTTGGCTGTATTCTATCCTAGCATCTTATGTAGAAACTATAGCTGTCTGACAGATTTTGGCACCAAAGCTACGGTTAGCCCAAGCTCCAAACAGTAGTATAGTATAGGTTTCAGACTTTATGGAAACCCTTTGGCCTGTCCAAATATATTCCTTTATTGTGTTAGCTTTATATGATATTTTTCCACCTTTTATCCATATCCAAAAGAAGACATTCAAGCATAGCTCTGCAATAAATTCTGTATTCTAAAGAGCCACCATAAGAAATTCCAAAGCTGGCTAATTACAACTGCAAATACATAAGAAGTGGGATTTTCCCCACTGAAATATCTTTTGTTTGATATATATTCTAGAGCTCTGTATTGTTCTTGGATCTGACCCAATCAGGCAGGGATTTTTGGCCTGGATCTATTAAAGTGAATTACTTACTACTCATCCTACCCTACTTAAATTGGAAAAGACTTGCAGAAGTATAAAGTCTAGGGACAAGAGGATCAGTACAATACAATATATTTTACTGTCTGTGTTATAAAAAGGTAGTGTTCTTGTCCATTAGGGATTTTTACCAGTTAATTTTTTTTTAAAGAACACAAGTTTTAAAAAGTTTAATTCACATGCATCTTTAGTGATGCTGTTGCGCAAGCAATTGTGGACCGTCCTAGGCAGATACACATCTCGCTATCACTCTGCGAGCTGCATTGGTTGCCAGTTGGTCTCTGGATGCAATTTAAAGTGTTGGTCATGACCTATAAAGCCCTACATGACTTAGGACCAGGTTACTTATGGGACCATCTTCTGCCTCACGTATCCCAGAAGCTGGTTAAGGCCCACAGAGTTGGCCTTAACTCTGTGGGCCTTAGCAGCTAAGCAATGCCAATTGATGGGGCCTAGGAGAAGAGCCTTCTCTGTGGCTGCCATCGGCCCTCTGGAATCAACTCCCCCAAGAGATCCACACCGCCCCCATCCTCCTGGCCCTTTGCAAGGTCTTAAAAAACTTACCTTTGCCGGCAGGCCTGGGGCAGTTAAGCTTAACATCTGGCTCCGGTTGAAGATATGATTGAATGATTGTAGTCAGAATGAATTTGAATGTCTGGTTTTTATATCTTTGGGGTTTTAATATTAGTTTTAGATTTGGGTTTCTCTCACTATATTTTGTACTGTAGTTTTATCCTTATTTTTGTAAGCTGCCCCGAGTCTGTGGAGAAGGGCAGCATAGAAATCCAACCAACCAACCAACCAACCAAATAACCAGATAGATAGATAGATAGATAGATAGATAGATAGATAGATAGATAGATAGATAGATAAATAGATAAATAGATAAATAGATAAATAGATAAATAGATAAATAGATAAATAGATTTTCAATTTTCCCTAGTGGAAATTTTAGAGCATCTGTGTCTACCTACTTGTACGTGGAAGGAAGGTAATAGAGAATGAGAGTGAACAACATGGAGAACACGTGAGGAGTGAGCGTTTCAACTTTGACAACTTTAAAAAGAGTTGTCTAGGGACAACTTCCTAGACAGAATGGAGGCGGGGAAAAAAGACGTTTGCAATGAAGCAAGCCACAACATTTTGAGCCATTCTCCAACTGCTTCTTCTGTACCAATACCATAGAGGAACTTGGGTGGATCTCTCTGATCTAACAAATTTGATCTCATTCGGTCTGGTTTTGGGAATTATCTTTCTGGAAACAGAGTCCCAAGCTTTTTTTGTTTTGTTTTACATAATTCTAATATTCCATTAGGTTTGAATTAGGTACATGGTACATGGTAGGTGAAGTATGCCAAGCGTGGCTGCAGTGCAGGATCTTTATCTGTAGCATCTGCAGGTGGCATCTGAATTGGTTTTTTCCATAACAAAATAATGTGTTGTTTCTTGGACATTTTTCCTCCAGGAATTAATCTGGATGAGAGCATATGTGACCAAAGAGTTTACTCAGGATGGAGATGAGAGGGGGGGGGAGGGAGAGAGAGGGGGAGGGAGGGGAGAGAGAGAGATGTTTCTATGTGTTTCTACTCTCATCTTGGGTTGTATCTACTATTATAAGTATACATGTGCACTGGGAAATATGGGTGGTGGGTGGGAATGGAAGATGAGTTAAGAATGAATCAGCTGGCAATCTTTTGAATTGTTGCCCACCTCCTTTAATAAAGGAATGCATTGGAGGAAGTTTTTATTGTTTATTTTTTGCAGGCTCTGTCTGGCTCTGGTTCATTTACAAAAGTCATTTTTCTTTTGCTGGCTTTTCTCCTGTATCAAATATGTCCTCTTTTCTCAGAGAGTTATCTTACAGACAGACAGATAGACAAGGTCCCAAGTCCCTTTACATAATCTCTTTCTAACCGTTTCTTGGGAAGAAAAAGTAATTCAATCAGAAAGAGAAAGTCAATCCATCCTCACCTCTAAGGACTGCAGGTCTTAAAACAATAAAACTCTCCTTAGCTTCCACTTTGTGCAAAAACAAATCAAAACCAAAGGCCAGATACAATGTGCTGGTTCTTTACTGTCTAATTTGAACAGTTGCTCTATAGGGAAAGGTATGAAGTCATCAAATCCTCTTTCTTTTATTGCACTTTTTGGTCTCCTGCTAGCGGTAAAGAAATCGTGCCAACAAGAATCGCAGAACTTCCTTTTCTCAGCAACTAGAACTGTGCTACATTTTGCTGTGCTATATGTTGCTGGAGAAGAGAAACTATTTTTAAACCATGTCTAGAGGCAGATACCAGCAACAGGGCATGGTTGCTGCTTTTGGGTGAGTTAGGAAAGAAATGATGCTGGGACAACCAAAATCCCCTCTCATCTACACCCGTCCCCCAATCTTCCCATGCACACATAAAAAGAAGGGGGGGGGATTGTCAGCATCCTCCAGAACTGGAGGAAGAACAAGCATCTTTCAGAGAAAGAAAACAGAATCTGTTAATTCCATTCCAGGTTCCTTTGTTTGGAGTTCTATGCTCAGGAAAGAGATAAAGTCTTTGTCATGCCTCAGTTCCAATGCGGTAGAAGCACTATAATAATTCCATAAACAGGAATGCCCTCTATAACTGAATTTACTCCTCCTGAATCCTAAGGGAGGAGTTTCCCCCCCCTAAAATATCCCTAGAGCATGTAATTTAGATCTTTAAAAGGATAATCCAGTGATTGATTCTTTCATTTCCTGGAATTGATTCTTTGTGTACTGCTTCATCATAAACGTAAAGTAAACCTCTCTAAACTCGACTGTAGGAAATACGACTTTAGTAACCAAGTAGTTAGTGCATGGAACTCACTACCTGACTCTGTAGTATCATCACCTAACCCCCAAAACCTTACCCTTAGACTATCCACTGTTGACCTCTCCTGATTCCTAAGAGGTCTGTAAGAGGCATGCATAAGTGCACCAGTGTACCTTCTGATCCTTGTCCTAATGTCTCTCACTAGTATCATGTATATAAATTGTTATATCTTTGTATACTACCAATATGTGCTTGACAAAAATAAATAAAAAAATAGTAATATAAAATTGCTAGCTGTTTGTAGGCTGGTCAAAGAAAGATTGCCTAAGGAACTCAGGACATCATCATCATTTGAGGAAGGATATAATCCAATACTGACAGAGTACATGTTTGATATGAAGAAGAAGCAGGGACAATTTTCAACATTTTTGCTACATTTATCAGAATAGGAAAGATTTCTGAAATTCAGGAGGACTACTGTCATTCATAATATTGCACGCATAAGATAAGTGGTGTGATCTGCTATAGGCCATACATGATCATGGAAATTCATCTACCTCCAGTCATTTGGCCATCCCTCCATTCGTATTCAATGATCCTCTTAAATGAAATTGCCATGCCATATTACTCTTTAAATATAATGCCATTCTCAAATTTTGTTCAACGGCTTTATTTTTGTGTTCCTTAGTTTTACTCTATTGTTTCATTGGTATCCATTAAGGGAGGAATACAAATGTATCAATTTAAAATAACAGCAACAAATCAATGTTTTCATCTTTATCTCTGCCTAGATTTGGCTTCTGTTAAAATCTGACTTTTTATATATACTTCCCAAAAGGCAGTCCTGGCTGGAAACTGATGCTTTCTTTATGGAAAATGGGCCATCGTGTGCAAAGCCACACTCTCAACAATCAGTGGTTTAGAGCTGTTTGTTTTTCAAATACTTTAATTGCATGGTCTACCCATAAGTGATCAGTTTTGAAAATTATATCTCCATGCTAACTACAACCAGATGGATGGGGGAGAAAAAATAAACCATGTTTTAAAAGAGCTAGTTCTTTCCTCCATAAGAGTAAAAACAAACAAACAAACAAAGGAAACACAAGTATGGGCTTGCTCCTATTGTTTGCTTAGTTTTGGGTTAATTTTATAAACATTTCCCCTGCAAACAAATCAAACAAAATCCAGATTTATATTTCTGTATTGGGCTGGTGAGGGCTGAGAAGCCAGATTTTTGTAGACAATGTCCATAAGTTGTCCAATATCATATAGGCTGCTAACCTGATATATAGACAGCTGCTTCTAGCTTTTTTGGGGAAATATAAAACCCAGGTTAGGAGTGACAGGTTTTTTAAATGGATTTGAGGGTGGTACTTGATTTTTTCATTAGCAACTGCACAAAACAAAAATGTGTCATATGTTCATTCTCAAAATAATTCAATTACCTATTTTTTTATAAATAACAGGCTAATGCAGGAACATTGTTATTGTGGGAGATGTATAGTGCCATGAACTGGGCCAAAATGGAACAAAAATTAGGGGAATTTAGCCGACTTTAATACTTGGATGGGTTTTATCTGCCAATATTATGTTATATTTATCTGGAAAATAAAACTCAGCAGTTGGTATGATACATTCAGAATTTTGAGAATTCAAATTGAATGTTTATCCTATATGAAATTTATAGATACTACTCCACATATTTAAAAAGAAAAGACAATGTTTTTTAGAAGTTTAGATTATGCCACTACAGCTGAAAGCAGAACTTTTTCCTGGTTTTTGTATTTTCTATTTTTGTATTTTATTTTATTTTTCTTTTAGTTTGTCAATTTTGTAATGTTAGTAATGTAAATTGTTTTTTGTTGTTATGTCTACTTAATATTGCTTTTGCTTCTAACATACAGTGTAAGCTTATTTCCATGGATGATGTTCATATCAGCAGTATTGACATCTCAATGGATGGGATGACGCTAATATCTGGGAGTCCACTAAGGTAGAGTATCACTTGAAGTATCGGGAAATTTAGAGGGCACACGTTTGGCCACTCAAGGCAAATACATGTTTTAGATGACAGAACATTTTGGGTGATGTCATGTCCAGCAAAGGGATAAACTGGATTTAAAAAATAAAAAAAGAAGCTTCAGTTATCAACATGTAGTAAGATATCTGGGAATGGTTAATTAATTGATAATTGTTACACCCAAGCTGACCACAAAGCTGGTATAATGGAAACTCAAATACTTTAATGTATTTCACAAAGAAACATGGAATCAAGAGTTCAAAGCCACTCTTGTGTTAAATAATATCCATCTTGGGGAAGCCTCTAAAAATCTTGGCAGATTCCTTACAATTTTAGTGTACATGGTGCGATATTCATGACAATGTTTATTTCTCAGTAACTTATGCATATAAGGCAATGACACAGGCTGAAGCCAAGAATCCACAAATTGAATCATTTATGGAAGTGCATAAGCCAATAACCACCGTTTGCATTTTTTTCAAAATTCTAAATTAGCATATCATTCATATTTAAAAGATGATCTAAGCTATCCAAAGGGAAAAAAAACCAACCCCACGTGGCCATATCTAACAAGCAGAGAAATTTCATGCCATAACCCCTTTCCAGCATGGTGAGGCAATCTCCCCAGCTGATGTTCAAGCCTATATTGACTTGATTAAGCAGTCCTTTTCTTTTACAGATAGTAAAATGGAACAAATAAAGCACAAAATGACTTTTTATGAACTGGACTGAGAATGATGGCAAAAATGCTATCAAAATTTGAGAGTGCATACAAGCTATTTGTGGCTAAAAGAGCTGCTTTTAGGAACAGAAAAATAATGGATTATATCAAGTCTCTGAAATGGCATGCTATTTAAAATTAATGAAAACCCTAATCAGGGATTGAAAGATATAAAAGACTAACATAGGATAACATTCAAGATATTGCCAATATGATCGTATGTGTCTACCATCCCAGCCTTTATGCCTCTGTATCTTTAAAGATCTCACTAGAGAAGGAAATGTGGGAGTATTTGTACCAGACCTTTCGAGTGGAATTTAAATGTTTATCTCACAATTATGGATTATTATTCTTTTTATCCTGAGATTTGTCATATGTATAATGCTATCAGCACTTCAGTGATTGTTGGCCTGAAGGCAATGTTTTCATAGCTTAGAATTCTTTAAACATTTATTGGTAATAATGGGCCCCAATGTTCTAGTCTAGAATTCAACCAGTTTGCCAGAAAGGAATTTTCACCATACAATGTCTAATCCAAATTGCCCTCAGGTCTTTTGGAAAAGTCAGTCTGAAGTTAAAAGTATTGAGGAGAAAAACAAAACTGGTGGCAGATATCTATATAAACACTATTAGTTGTACTGTACAACAGACGATACTGTTCCCCAAAGGATCCATTCTACGCTGTTCATAGTTTGATGAATTATTGAGAGGAGAGAAAAATCAAAGAATCCGAGCAGAAACAATCTTTTTGACAGAACTGACAGGGTTGAAACCTGAGATCCTATTTGTCTGAAAGGGTTTTGCCCCAATTTCTTAGATCAGCAGAGAATTATTAAACAAAATATCATTGCATAATTTTATTTGGTGTAAATGGACCAAGGAAAGCTCTGTTGGGATTAGGATGTTTTATATATGTGCCTAATGACTTTCGAGATGTTTCACAAGAAACTCAAGACTTCCCTGAAATACATCTTCAAGAGAACCCTATTGATGATAGGAATAAGACAGTCAGTCCTTCTAGAAGATAAAGTTCCCTAAAAGAGAGAGGTATAAGCAGGGGTGGGCAGCAGACAGGGCGGGGTGGAACGCAGTTCCACCGGCAGAAATGAGGCTGAATGCACAGCTCCAGCTGAGCGTCGGCAGTCACTTCCTGGATTACTGGCCTGGTCTTTGGGTGTTATGTGAATTTCATTGTATGGGTATGCTCGGGGTGGGCAGCAGGCAGGACGGGGTTCCACCGGCGGAAATGAAGATGCGTGCACAGCCCCAGCTGATCGGTGGCTGTCACTTCATGGATTACTGGTCTCGGCTCAGCTCTCCTTCTTTTCCCTCCTGCTGCTGCTGCTGCTGTGCGCTCCTTGCTTTTTTCCTTTTTCCTCCTTCCTGGCTTCGGATGAGCTTCCCTCTCTCCTGCCTGGTTCCCTTCCAGCCTCACACTGCCACCTCCTGTATCCAGGAAAGAGGAAAAAAGCAAGGAGCACAGAGCAGCAGCAGGGGGGAAAAGGGGAGCTGAGCTAAGCCGAGCTGAGCCATGCCAGAGGTCTGAGCTGCAGTCTTTTTCCCCTTGCAAAGCCTCACTCCACCTGCAGCTGAGATGAAAAGACGTCATGCGGCAATAATAATCTTGTGACTCCCTCGGCTTTCTGATATTTTTAAATCCTCCCCTCCCATCCTCCTCCTCAGAAAGCGGCAGGGAGACCAGTACCGGCAGGAGTTGCAGGGGTCCCTTTTCCTCCCCCCTCTTTTCTCAACAGCTGATAGACACCCGTTCGCCTAGCTACCCATCCTGAGGTGGGGGGGGAGCGGCCCAGGAAGGAGAGCACGGGAAACACAAAACAAATTGTCACCCCAGCGAGCGACACTGGTGACATTGTAAGTCCAGGACTTAACAGTTCACTTGAACAATGATGATCGTTCAAGCCACTCCCACCTGGTCACATGACCAGCAAGCCACTCCTACTGGTCACATGATCATCCAGTCACACCCCACAAAATAAGCCACAGCCACAGTGTGGCAGTAAAACTTTTGGCTGCCCATTACTGGGTATAAGTGTATGAAAATGATTAAGAATGGTCCACTATTATAGAATAAATGCTAATATTTTCATCTCTAGAGATGCTGGTTGTGAAATATATGGTGAGATTGAAATAATACAAATGGCAGTTCCTTTTATATTTGTTCTGGTCCAAGCTTAAAAATGCTTTTCTCAGTCAGATAAAACTCCACGCAAATGGGTAAATCATACAGGTTATATTTATTGTCTGGTATCTCCATATCATAGATTTACAAAGGGATGAAATTCCTCATATTTTATGTCGATAATCTGTCCATGATTCACACATAGGTGAAAAGAGATTAATTTCTCCCATCTGCAGGCTGTTGCATGGTCCTTTGTTAAGACTTAAACTTGGCTCTTGGAGAGCATGGCACAATTACCCAGCTGGTTAGGTACAACTCAATAGCCAATAAGAACACACAGGTCACATGCCATGGACTATATTAGTCCTCGGAGAAGGGGGGCATACAAACCTGAAGAATACTACTACTACTACTACTACTACTACTACTACTACTACTACTACTACTAATAATATAATAATAATAATAATAATAATAATAATATAATAATAATAATATAATAATAATAATATAATTAATAATAATAATAACAACAACAACAACAACAACAACAACAACAACAACAATAAGTTCCACTGCAACTTGTGCCGGAACTACCATTTACCGGTGGTAAAGAACTGGTGGGATCATAAGCCCGAAAAAGTGGTTGAAAATGAGCAAGCAAAACTACTGTGGGACTTCCGACTTCAGACTGACCGAATTCTGAAGCATAACACACCAGACATTATGATCGTGGAGAAAAAGAAAGTATGGATCATTGACATCGCAATCCCAGGAGACAGCAGAATTGAGGAGAAACAGCTAGAGAAATTAGTGAAATATGAAGATCTAAAAATCGAGCTGCAACGACTCTGGCATAAGCCAGTGAAAGTGGTCCCAGTGGTATTTGGCACACTGGGCGCAGTACCAAAGGATCTCAGCGGATATTTGAAAACCATCGGAATTCATAAAATCTCCATCTGTCAATTGCAAAAGGCCGCTTTACTGGGATCGGCAAACATAATTCGCCGCTACATCACGCAGTGCTAGGTGCTTGGGAAGTGCCTGACTGGTGATGAAATACGAAATCCAGCATAGTGATCTCGTTTGCTGTGTTGTACTGACATAATAATAATAATAATAACCCAGAGTGCAATATGTTACTGAATTCCACTAATCCTGCAATCTCTTAAAGAAACAGCTCTTAAACTGACCTTTGTTTATCAGCACAATATTTCTGTGCTTGCTATGGAGTGAACTACTATTGTCTTTAGGGCAAGCAGGTACCAGTTCTGCATGGAGATTTCTTTACCTTGTCAGGATAGCAAATTGTTAGGATGAGATCAGGGAGAGCTGGCAAACAAAGAATCCTTCCAGTGAAAACTGGAAATTATTTTCTCAAGCACCAGGCGGTGATTACACTGCCATTCCTGAAATGGCATTTACAGCTTTGAAACAATATTATCTACATAGGATTTATCTATAGATATGACTCTAGGACATATATCCCCTATGTGGGTAATCCTCAATTTATGACCCAAAATTTATGGTGCTAAGTGTGAAACTAGCTTAGCGAGTTTTGCCCCATTTTATTAATTTTCTTGCCACATTTATTAAGCAAACCACAGCACCGTCATTAAGTGAATCTGGATTTTGCATTGATTTTGCTTGCCAGGAGATCACAAAAGCAGGATCCCATGACCTCCACCACCACCACACTGCAATCATCATAAATATGAACCAATTGCCAAGCATCCAAATTCTGATCACATAACCATGGGGATGCTGCAATGGTCATAACGGCACTTAGGACAGCACTTTTTTCAATCCCGTCGTAACTTTGAGCAGTCACTAAATGAGCTACTGTAAGTTGAGGACTGCCTGTATAGCATGGCAGTACATAAAAATGGTTTGCAATTGAAACTCCTCAGTTACTACAATCCTCATGCAATAATGGGCCAATTTTGCCCTGCAGGTAAATATGTCCATTAGCAAAATTAATTAATTAATTAAATAAATAAAATACCAGACCCTCCAATATTGCTCAGCAGTTCCACCATATTATCTACCCAAGCTTTCATTTCCTTCCTTTTTGCATTGCAAGCTGTAAAGTTCTATTCATCTTTGATAAGCAGGCAAGAAGAATTCCTGAGCCCTGGTTGTTACTGACTTCATTTAAGCATCGTCTCAAGGACCTTAAATTAAATTCATCACTCACAAATGCAAACAGAAATTGAATTGAATTAAATTAAATAATTTATTAATGATACACATTACTAAAATGACAAACCCAATTTAGAGAGATAGAACATAACCATTACAGTATAGTAATACTAAGTTGCATAGTAACGAATGGATAGATGACAGATGTTCATATTGAAGAAAAGCAGTAACACATAATCATAAAGGATTACTTGGGAAAATATATGCAGTGATAAAATATGCATTAAGATAAAGAAAGGTATAGGTAGTTTAGTTTTGATTTGTAGTTGTTTTAATAATGTTAATTTTTTTTTATTATTTTTACTTTTTTAAATACTTTGAAGTATGTAATAAATAAAATCTAGACTTTACAATTTGGGAGGGGGGACAACATAGCCTGTATGATAAATCATTGAAGTATATATAAAATTAATTTGTTAATAGAAAAAAAGCATGTACTAATTTATATACTTGAGGCAAATTATAGTCTGGTGTATAATTAATATAATATAAATATAGTTACTTTAATGCTAATATAATGCTAATATCTGTATATACTACTATTAATTTAATTTTCTTTGATTTTCTTCTGTACTTACTATTGTGTTTTCTTTTTTAAAAAGTGGAAAGTTAATAAAAATATTTAAAAAGAAAAGAAAAGTAAACATCCTCTCAAGGATGTGTGTGCAGTGTGCAGCACAATAATAATATTGCTTGAACTAATTAAATTAAATCATTGAATTAACATGCTGCCAAAAAGACCCCAAACCTAAATAAAAACTAGATGTAATAACTGAGATACACAATTTCTAACTATTTCTTCTTTATTCACAGCAGGAGGTTAACGAGCGGCTGTAACACTTTCATTCTGGCGCGCGCTCAGCAGAAGACGCGTAAGACCAGAAGCACTCTTATTTATAACATCTTGCCCAGCAACAAGCGGCGGCTGACAGCGATCTGTTATTGGCGCCAAAACTACAACAGCCAATAGGAAACAGGTAAACAGTCCTTATTACTTTTGATGGTTTCTGCATAACAACAACTTATCAGAACTTTGCCCAGTTACAACTCTTTATATAAACTTCGGACATAACACCCCTCCCCCTTCTGGCTAGTAATTTATTACCCATTATTCTGACAAATAAGTAATATAGTCGTCTAATCGGGCAGGCCTTCTTGGTGTCCTCTCCGACTGACATGGTTCATGGGATATTTGGGTGTCCACGGAAGAGGAGGGTTCTTCGGGTCCTGCTGAAGGAGAATCCCCACGACTGGCATGTGGCAGAGAAGGGGCAGCGCTGGAGTGGCCACTGACCCCAGGTAAGTCCCAGTCTATTTGTTGCTGGTTTCTGCCCGGTCTGGTATAACTCCCTGCGGGGAGTGAAAGAGTAGAGACCCTATTACTATTGTTAGCCAAATCTTTTCTTATACTGGCTGTTTCCTGTCTTTCCCGTATATGATCAATGTGTCGTTTCCATAGGCGTCCATCATTTAATTTGATCATATAAGTCTTTGGGCCAGATTGCTCGGTCACTATACCACATTCCCATTGTTGGCCCCTGTCAAAATTCTTAACAAATACCGGTTGACCCACACACATTGCCCTTTCCGGAATAGTCATATTTACATTTTTGAATTGTACAAAAGAGGGGTGCAGTCTGTCCAGGGGAGACCTCAACTTCCTCCCCATGAATGACCTCTCGGGGTCAAATAGTTCAGGAGGTTGAATGATCGAAGGGGTCGTCATTATGATTTTTTGTGTGAGAAAAAATCACCTCTAGACCCTCGTCGCCACTGTAATAACTGAGATACACAATTTCTAACTATTTCTTCTTTATTCACAGCAGGAGGTTAACGAGCGGCTGTAACACTTTCACTCTGGCGCGCGCTCAGCAGAAGACGCGTAAGACCAGAAGCACTCTTATTTATAACATCTTGCCCAGCAACAAGCGGCGGCTGACAGCGATCTGATATTGGCGCCAAAACTACAACAGCCAATAGGAAACAGGTAAACAGTCCTTATTACTTTTGATGGTTTCTGCATAACAACAACTTATCAGAACTTTGCCCAGTTACAACTCTTTATATAAACTTCGGACATAACACTAGACATCAAATTATAGGAAGAAAGCAAAGAGCCAGATTACTTCCAAAACTAGGGTGAACTGATATAGGGGTATATGTATGTGTGCATAAGATACACAGCATTTCAAATGATCTCCTTTCTGCCATCTCTATTTTACTGTCTGTTCTTGGTTGTTGACCCATCCCCTTTGGGCCACCTTTAAATATTTATTTGCCATGTAGAAAGAGATTTGAGTGTTTGGGTTGCTTGTTTTACATGCTTCATCTCTCTCCATTGCTGCTAATTAAGCAGTGCAATATTTTCCATGTGAAGTCACATGACTTGAAATAAACACTTTTCCAACATCAGCAACTTCTCAAGTGAAGAATCCAGCTGGATTTAAAGTGCTGTTTCTATGATGGGAAGAAGCCAGTTCTTAGCGGGGCTGGCTTGGAGTAAGCTTTACCCTGCGCCTACTTGAAAATGATTATAAATATGTGGATCTCTTTTGCATTCCCCCCCCCCTTTCCCAGAAACTATGTTAGATTAAATTTACTGGTTTGAAAAGACATAAAATAGGCTGGCAATATTAAATCGGATGTTATTCTTGGTAGCTGCATATATAGTTTTTTTATTTTCTTTGGAAAAAATGCAACCATCGAAAGTATAGGCTGCTCCTTTGAACGGTTGGGATGGTGCTTGGCAACTTTTCTTTCTCATATTATTATTGCAGAGCACAGATTTAGGGCTCTAACTGATTTTTTTTTCCCCTGATAGATGGCAGAGGCAGACAGTTCGGATGAGAAAAATGAGGTTCAGGAAGAACTGGCAGACCTCAAGATGGACTAAACAAAGCCAACTTGGATGAAAGAAGACCAGAAATTAAGGGACCAGAAATTAAGTGTAGTATTTAAACATAATCTGACACTGGGGAGGAAAGACCCATTTGTGCCATGCACAAGGTTTGTCTTGTTTGCCTTCTTGTTTGATATAAAGATCTCGTCTGATTTAAGATCTTCTTCTTTTCTTCTCTTCTAGACTGGACTAATATGCTTCTGAACTTTGCTAAATTATCAAGAGCCACGATCTCTACTTTCTTTGCAATGGGACAGGAATGCAAGAACACGAGAATAAATATTCTACAGAAGTCTTCCATAGCCTATACGTTCTGCACTATATGTTTAATTACATTTCCCATAAATTCATAATCAAGTGTGTTTATTGGATGATGGGGTTTAGAATGTAGAAGAGGAGATTGCCATTTGTCTGAAACGGTGTAGGGACTCCTGCTTGAATGGGGAATTGGACTAGATGACCTATAAGGTCCCTTCCAACTCTAGTAATCTAATCTAATCTAATCTAATCCAATGTAGAACATAAAATATTAAGGCTGGAAGAGATCCTAGTCAATGAATTTATCCATGGTTGGGGTTGAAAAGCTCAATAAATTGCATTTATTTATTTATTATTTATTTATTACTTAGATTTGTATGCCGCCCCTCTCCGAAGACTCGGGGCGGCTCACAACATGTAAAAAACAAATCATAAGCAATCAGACAATTTAAAATATTTAAATATTTAAAAAACCCCATATGCTAACAGTCACACACACAGACATACCATGCATAAATTAAACGTGCCCAGGGGAGATGTTTCAGTTCCCCCATGCCTGACGGCAAAGGTGGGTTTTAAGGAGTTTACGGAAGGCAGGAAGAGTAGGGGCAGTTCTAATCTCCGGGGGGAGTTGGTTCCAGAGAGTCGGTGCCGCCACAGAGAAGGCTCTTCCCCTGGGGCCCGCCAACCGACATTGTTTAGTTGACGGGACCCGGAGAAGGCCCACTCTGTGGGACCTAATCGGTCGCTGGGATTCGTGCGGCAGGAGACGGTCTCGGAGATATTCTGGTCCGATGCCATGAAGGGCTTTAAAGGTCATAACCAACATGCCAGCAGGTATAACACATTGGCGGTTGCCAGCAGGTATAACACATTGGCGGTTGCCAGGGGCAGATTCCCATTACTGCCACTACCGTTGTGCTGTGCAGCTTTGGCTCTCGTGTGCATGCCTCCCAGCATGTTCTTGCTTCTCCGCATAGACAGGAAGCATCGTGAGAAGATGCACACAATAGAGATTTGGGTGATTTTTCTGCACGTGCACAGAAGCAAAAACGTGCTAGGATGTATACGCACTCACACAAGAGATCTGAAGCGGCACACCCAGTGCACCAATCGTTGTCCTCCACCGTACCGGTAGCAACCCACTCCTGGCAGTTGTAACACATATTTTGAGCAACAGGGAGCCTCAGCAGAGGGATGGAAGAGCCAATGCTGCTCCAGAGCTGCAGATTGCTGACTCCTGTTCTAGGTTGAATCTATCTTTAACAAGCTTTCACCCATTACTTCTTGTACTACCCTCTGGTGCTTCAAAGAATAAGTCAATCCCCTCTTCTCTGTGATAGTTACAGTCAACCAGACTTTCAAGTCTGGTAAGACTTTCACTGTTGTTCAAGGTGAAAGTTGAGATTGTCTAATTTTCAAACAAGCTGTCTGAGAAAGAGTGGTTGATTTGATTCCATTTGCAGTGATTTTAGCATGGCACATCATGCATTGGAAACAAGAAAGTGATGTAAATTCTTTACATTGATATGTATAGTTGTGAGAAGTTTCTTAACTTTTCTTTTTTAATATTAGATTTGTTTCGCTATAATATTGTTTTTTTATTATTGTTGTGAGCCGCCCCGAGTCTTTGGAGAGGGGCGGCATACAAATCTAATAAATTATTATTATTATTATTATTATTATTATTATTATTATTATTATTATTATTTTGCTGTGCTAACAGGATCGAACAATGTAAAATAATTTATAAAGTAGAACAGAGCGAACTTTTATTTATATCATAAGCTCAAGTCAAACATTAGAGAGTAACCAGGTTCTTATGAACAGTCTGAATCTTTGGATGATTGGTACCAAATCCAGATTTGGACAATTGTCACCATAGAGTTATCTTTAAAACAAAAACAAGAATAACAAATTGCAGTGGCTGTAAGAAAAATTTAAATGCTTTAATCATGCTAAATCATGATGTCATGGATTGTGACACTGGGTAAATCTTCACAAACATTTGAAGTACTTTTGCTTCAATAAAGTTTAACATTAAGAAAATTGCCCTGAAGTTAGTCCAAAAGTTCAAGTCATTTATAGGCAATGGGCTTCCATTCTTCCCAAAAAGTTCAATTGATTCACCTTTTTTTTTTCTAGAGGACTCCTAGCAGCTGACAGAGACATCTAGTGGCTGTGTAACACATTGTAAATTTAAGAATGTAGAGCAATGTAAAGCAATATTTTTTTCTTTGGAAATTTCAGTTTTTGGTGGTTTTCATTATTGTGCACATAAGTAACCTAATAATAGATAATATAACTTTCCTTTTTTTCTATTCTAAAAGATACTAAAATGTATCTTGTCTTTTATGTACATATTCAGAGAGCATATGCACCAAAGACAAATTCCTTGTTTGTCCAAGTACACTTGGCCAATAAAGAATTCTATTCTATTCTATTCTATTCTATTCTATTCTATTCTACTCTACTCTACTCTACTCTACTCTACTCTACTCTACTCCTATTCTATTCTATCCTACCCTATTCTACTCTACATCACTCAGTTTTGAAGTATAGTTTTCCAAATCCTTTCACATAGAAAAGCACAGAGAGATCAGAAGTGGATGGAAAATAATTAAGCAAAAGAGATCAAAGCCTTGACTGTCAGAAATCCATTCTGGAACAGTTGGCTGATTATGACAATGACCATGTGCATCATTTGAATGCTCCTTAACAAGGCAACCCCATTGACTTAGAGGCCCATTTGTCTTGCATTTGGGTGACTATAAATGGCTTCCACCTTGGAAAGGAAAGGATGTGCAGATTTAATATGCTTTCCCAGATGAGTTGACTGGAGATATAATTTTGCTTGGCATGTCACTGGCAATACTCGCTGGTATTTTTTCAGAGTTATTTTGGGAATGGCGATGAGAAGATGAATTGCCAATTGGTTATTCTGGCCTGCTTTATTTATTTATTTGGTTATATAGTAATGCTTGGAACATGTAAGAAATGTTTCTGTATAATCAAAGCTTTACTTTAGTCCCATTATGCTAAAATAGCCCTCTGATAGCCGCAATCACTGAGCATCTGCTGGAGGAACACATCCCTCTCCCCCCTTGAACGGATTAGAATTGCTGATGTCAACAGAGCTTGAGCGTGTTGAACTCTTGTGTACAGGTGGGCTGCCAGTTTGGAAGCCTACAAACCCTAGGCTTTAGTTTGCCAGATTATGCAGTAATCAATAGGTAGAGTTCTATACAATCTAAAGAGATATATTAGCAACTTTTCCTTCTGATTTTGAATCTGCTATTGTAGTTCTGCTTCTGGTGCTCAATAGTTCTCATGAGAGAGAAAGGGCAGCTTCATGGAGTACTTTCTCTTTAAGGAAGACAAGGAACATATTATAGATAGATAAAACAGTCTTAGATCATAGTATTGTTACTCAGCCAATAAGAGAAAAGGCTGCTTTTTGTTAAGATTTAATCTTCAATTCGATTTACAGTCTGTGACTGGTAAAAACTTATCAGTTCAAGTCCTAACCAAGGACCTAGCAGCTGTTATGGTATCGTCTGAGTATATAAACAGTGCAGAGTAGAGTGGGGGGTATTTTTGTTGTGATGGTTTGGGTTTTTTGCAAATTCAAGATATTTAGATGTAATAAGTTTAAATTTTCCATGTATCTAAGCAACCATTTGGGTATTGTTCCAAGGGCTTCTTCTACAATTGGTGCAACAATTGATCTACAATTCATCTATAATAGCTCAACTTCAATTTGCAAATCACTAAATATTGATTTTTTTTTCTAGAATAGAATAGAACAGAATAGAATAGCATTCTTTATTGGCCAAGTGTGATTGGACACACAAGGAATTTGTCATTGGTGCATATGCTCTCAGTGTACATAAAAGAAATGATACATTTGTCTTCAAGAATCATGAGGTATAACACCTAACGATTGTCATAGACTCATAGGGTACAAATAAACAATTAGGAAACAATCAGTATTAAGTAAATATATTGAAGAATAGAAAATATAAATATTTATATATATTAGATGGATTTATAAATAGTTTTCATATTAACTTTGATTAACTGATCTTCAATTGCCTTGGACGGGAAATGAACACTCGGACACCAAGCTGGGTAAAATGGGTCACTTTATTAAATATTAACAGAAAGACCTGCAGGGGTCGCTAAATGGGGCGGAGTTTCCTGAACACAACATACTTGGGCAACTCAAATGGGCGTTACTCCATGCCTGGTCAGGGTGAGGCATGCTCCGCCTACTCCCGACCAGTAAGCCACGCCCAGCATGTGGGAGGGCTCGCCTTGCATGACCCGGAACCGGAAATGACGTAGGTGAGCCCCAAGGGCACCCCCTTTACACCTCTCTGTCCGTGGAGGAAGCATGAGTTGTGCAATGGGGGTGCCAATCATCTTACAAAAGATGCCCAAAGGAGAACACACAGTTGCTACTGATACCCTTTCCGCCCCGTTTCTGCCATATAGTGACCAAGAATATAAACATCAAATTGCTGAATCAGAACCTATTTACATACAGATGCACCCCATAACCACAAATCCTTACCCTCGTCCAGGATGGAGTAGGCGAAAAACAATCCGTAGCAAATGCCCAAAGATTGCAAAAATTCCTACTCGGCCCCTACCAGGCGACCTATAAAAAACATCCTGGATTGAGCGGAGGGTGGGTGGGTGTCCGTTCTGCGGCGAGCTCGGGGGGCAAGAGAAGCCGGGGGGGGGCAAGCAAACCCTGATAAAGGGCACACGCCCCGCCCCCTCGGCTTTCCCAGAATGCCCGAGCGGCCGCTGATTGCTCTGGGGCGTTCCCGCGCTAACGCGGGGAACGCCCCACAGCTGATGGGGGGAGCCGAGTTGCTTCCCGCCATTGGCAATTTTCGTCCAGGCGTTATTTCGCCTGGCCTCTCATTTGCCTTGGACGGGAAATGAACACTCGGACACCAAGCTGGGTAAAATGGGTCACTTTATTAAATATTAACAGAAAGACCTGCAGGGGTTGCTAAATGGGGCGGAGTTTCCTGAACACAACATACTTGGGCAACTCAAATGGGCGTTACTCCATGCCTGGTCAGGGTGAGGCATGCTCCGCCTACTCCCGACCAGTAAGCCACGCCCAGCATGTGGGAGGGCTCGCCTTGCATGACCCGGAACCGGAAATGACGTAGGTGAGCCCCAAGGGCACCCCCTTTACACCTCTCTGTCCGTGGAGGAAGCATGAGTTGTGCAATGGGGGTGCCAATCATCTTACAAAAGATGCCCAAAGGAGAACACACAGTTGCTACTGATACCCTTTCCGCCCCGTTTCTGCCACAGCAGGGGGTCAGATCTCTATCTTGGCCCCCTGCTCCCCGCCTAAGCCTGCCCCAGCTCACGCAGGCACCACTGCAGGTCTGTGTAAAAATTGCCACTCCTGACATCTTCCTAAATTGACCCAGTGACAGCTAGGGGGGGGTTTAAAAACACATGCCCGTGTGTCAGATCACTTTGCCTCCCCCTGCCATGTTAAACCCATAACCTGGTCCCGTCAACAGCTGTTGGTGTGACGGCGACTCCGCATCCCCTCCATGTGGGGGTATCAGAACCATACACCAGAACCACACACCACGGCCGTAGGCCCCGTACGACCGGTGGTTCACCATGACATGACATCACTGTGCCAAGTCCTTCACCGACACCAGGTCGTTGCCACCCGTGTGCAAGACCAACAATCTGTTCCATATGCTCTGCAAGCCCCGGGGGACTGCCACGACTTGACGCCACTGGGCCAAGTCCTTCACCGACACCAGGTCGTTGCCACCCGTGTGCAAGACCAACAATCTGTTCCATATGCTCTGCAAGCCCCGGGGGACTGCCACGACTTGACGCCACTGGGCCAAGTCCTTCACCACCACCAGGTCGTTGCCACCCGTGTGCAACACCAACAATCTGGGTCCGGCCCATCACTGCTCCCGACTTTTCACAACGGAAAAGACCCGTCTCAAACGAAGACCTCCGAGCTCAAGCCTTTCCGCTGAAGCCCCAGCGACTCAGCAACCTCCACATTCCTGAAGATAATGTTGCAGCTCAATGTTCAGCCACCAAGCCACGCTGTGGCTGCCGTTCACTACTGTGGGCAACGGAAGGGCAGCTCCTTCGCACTTCGCACGTAACAAAGTGGAGCAGGGCCAGGACCTAGAGAAACGATAAGGATACAAAGACAGTGTTAGCCACCCGATCCCAAGAGTGCTTGTACTCAGGTGCTCTGAATCTACTTTATGAAAGCCACTGACTTCCATCTGCCACCGGATTCATTACTTTGCTGAGAACTTGTTGAAACCTGCATTCAGTATTGTTGAGGGAATACCGCCCGATATCTTGCCGATCCTCCTGTAACGGCCCCTAACTGTTATTTTAAAAGGCACCCTTCCCTGGCTTCATCGCTTTACTTGCACTAAGTCCATCATACCCCGGCATATATCCTTGTTTGATATACCAGGCCAGTGATCAATCCACCATCTGTGTTATTGGTCAGCCACCATGTGTAACCAACGCGGCTGCCGCAGCCGCTATTTAACATCAGTTTGCTGGCCCAGGGAACCTTGCATGATCCACTACTATGCGATCATGACAGCACCTTGCAGACCTACCATGTCCCAAAGGCCATTTTTATGGCTGTTGTGTGAAACAGACTCACCCGTTGGGTGAGGATCTGGGTCTCATCCCATGCCCGCTGCCCCTGAAACTGGGCAATGTATAGCGGCTTACTAATTTCTCCCCAATCTGAGTCCTTTTCCTTGGACCATCTCTTGATCATTCCCCCTATCCTCAAATAGTTTGACACCAAGGTCTTTTGTTAGGGGAGCTAAGCCCCACCTGTTGCCCCTACATGATGGCATGTAACCATGTGGTCCAACCTGCACTCCTTTGCTTGAGCGATGGCGCCGTTCACCAATTCTGGGTACCCTGCGCCCCAGCCTATGCCATGTGGCTGCCAACCGCCTGCCCATGCACACATACTCCCTGTTAATGGACTGGGCCTCCTGTTGCTGTCTCACTTCCCTCCACCGATGGGCCAGCTGTACACCATAGTCGCAGACCCATGTTCCTGTATTCCTCTCAGGCAATCATAATACTCTTCTTCCAGCATTAAAATGCCAGGGAGATTAGCCAATATGCTCTGTGGCCCTGCCTGCTCGCCCAGGGAGTAGAATAATTGCAAGAAATTTCTGAAGATAAGCAAAGGCCCATGCCAATGCTTTCTTTACCGTTAGCGCATGGATTAGCTGTACCAACATGACTTAATCAATATAACCATAATATCAATGGTACCATGCTGATACCACGACTTCAATATTGTTTATGATAATAACATTTTCTAAATTATCATTCACTAAAACAATTAATATAATGCTTAATAACTCATATTAAGCTAAAATCAACTCAAGTGTGAATTTGATTCAGATGACCTTGATGCTTAGCATTCTTGCAAGCCCCCCATTCCAGTAAGTGACTACACCATTTCCTTTGAACAAACTAAAGGGGCTGAGATAACTGACTAATTTATTTATTTGTTTATTCGCTTTTCATGCCGCCCTTCTCCTTAGACTCATGGCGGCTCGCCACATGTCAGCAATAGCACTTTTCAAACAGAGCCAGGCTATTGCCCCCACGATCCAGTTCCTCATTGTCTTACTCCTGAAGGGGATTAACCAGAAATTAGGAGATTTCCAACTTTCGGCATGGTAATGACATGGGGATCTGCCGGTTGTAGTTATGGTATTAATGGTATCTTTCAGTTTTGTTGGTACAGAAAAAGGCCTGCTACCAACTGCACCCGTACTGTTATAGCCTTCAGTACAATAACTTTACATTTGGCAATGTGGCAAAATTCAGAATAATAGTAGCACCATTCATGGAGACATAATGACTTCCATGCGCAACTGCTCCAGGATCCAGCACATCATGAAAATAATAATAATAATAATAGTAATAGTAATAGCAATAATAATAATAATAAAATACCCAGGAGCAAGCACATAAAAACCTTGTTACCAAGTAATTCCTTAGTGCAGTACATCCCTAGTTAAGTATGGCCATAAAATTAACAAAGATAATTCCTCAGGAAAAAAAGGGGGGGGGCATATTTGACCAGGAGGATTGCCATTAAGCCACTTGAAAGTGAAGAGGAAAACATACCAAAGTAAACCTCCGGCCTGATAACATGTATGTATTCTCAACAAAAGCTTTAATAAGCAAATTTTACTATGTAAGGTGTAGAACATAGCTCACTGTGTTCCACCTGCCATAACAGTTTATATTAACACTGTCAACCCTTATTAAAGCGTGAGAGCAATTATTTATTATTTGTTTTAAATTGAGGGTAAGGGAGCAGCATGAGGCTATATTTACTTACTGCCCAATAACCTAATTGCCATTTTCAATGTGGTAAAGAAACATATGCCAGACCTGTCTGCCAAACAGCTTCTTAGGTCCCTATTCCACAGTGCTTCAAAGAAAGGCCAAGATATATTTCTGCACAGTGCTCTCGGTAGGAGATCCTTACATCCTTATGATGAACAAAAAGGGTCAAGGTCTATAGTAATGTTACAGTCTTTTGATCACTACAAGCCATTCTCACTGACAAAGCATTCTTTCCATAGATCCAGTTGCTCAAACACCATCTAACCTGGTTTCATGGCTACTATCCCTGATTGTTATTGTCTCTCTTGTGAGAAAAATGCCCTAGGAGGGCGCCATCATCCACTGGGTATGAAAGAACTGTTATCAAATGGTAGTGCAACCGGGCTGCTGAAAAGCATTTCCGAATATGAAATTTTAATCCCCATACCATTTCTATGTCGACCACATTGTGGCTCAATTATATATCCCATTCTAACCAATGCTCACAACCTAGTGGCTTGTTTGGCCTATCCCAATATTTAACTGGCGTACAGGAGCCTTATTTCTCCAAATTTGTGTACGCTAAAAATTGCCTTAAAGGGATGCTCACATTGCCCTGTGGAATTGGAGGGGCGGGCAGAGGGGGGGGGGGTTTGCCTCACCACCCCCGCTGTAATATCACAACACATGTGTTGTGCCCCCCAGTAAATCAGTTTAATTTCAAATTAATTCATTTTAAGCTCACTCAATTCAAATATACTAACTTGATAAATTAAACCATTTTGATAATTCATTAAGCACAATCCATTCCCATGTACTGGCTTAATAACCTAGATCATTTTTTATTTTATTTTTTAACAAATCACTTTATGTTCAATCAATTCCCATATAATCGTTTCAATAAATTAACTCATTTTAATTCATTCCTCTTAGGATCAATTCATTCAAGTATACTAGCTTAAATTAAATTAGATCATTTGATTCATTCATTTTAAGTTCAATCAATTCAACTCTATGGACTTAAATCCATTAAATTATTTTAATAATTCAATTCGAGCTCAATCAATTTCACCATACTGACATAATAAACAAATCATTTTACCAATCAGTTTATGCTAAACCCCTTCAACATACTGACTTAAATAAATTAAATCGTTTTGATTCATTCCTTCTATGCTCAAACAATTCAAGTTTATCCTCTTAAGTAAATTAAATTGCTTTTAATTGCCCATTTTTATCCTAGGTACCACAAGTATACTTAACTTAAAAAGGTAAAATGTTACAATTCCACCATAAATGAATAAATGAAAATTTAAGAATGGAATAAATGAAATTTAAGAATGTATGGAATAAAAGCAGTTTCTGCAATGTTGTAAGCTACCAAACCAAATATGCTAAGCATTTAATAGAAATGACAATCACATCAATATATTTGGTGAATTACAACACCATCATACAAATACTTTTGTATGTTTAGGGAAAAGTTAGACTTATTTAAAGTCAAAAAGTCTGTCAAACTATTTACTAAGTCTGCACTGCTATTAATCTTCTCACCGTTCACATCACCCATCTTCTTTCACAAAAGACTGTATGTAATTTTGTTGCTTGTATCCTTACAATTTATAATTACTGGTTCCTAATATGACTGAATTGATTATTTGTAACCGGACTATCATTAAGTGTTTTACTTTATGATTCTTGATGAATGTATCTTTTATGTGCACTGAGAGCATATGCACCAAGACAAATTCCTTGTGTGTCTAATCACACTTGGCCAATAAAATTCTATTCTATTCTATTCTATTCTATTTTAAACTTGCATAGATTGAAAAGTTTAACACTGCCATTTATTGATCAAACTACTCAAGCATATTAGCCTAAATAAATTAAATCCTATAAATTAATTCATTTTAAGCACAACAACTAAATTGAAATAATTTACATCACTTTGAACCAAATAGCGTGCCAATTAAATGCACAGGTTAAACTCAAACTGTATCCTTCCTGTCGGGGTCTAAAAGACCCCAGCACCCCGGAGACTGTTCACGAAAAGCCACTTTACCAACTATTCTTCCCTGGGCTGGCCTTACCGCCTCCTGCGCTCACCGGAGCATGGCCCGCCAGGATCGTTCAGCTGTATCAAACCTTAGGATAATATTTTGGTCCTTTTTTTTTTTTTTTGGTGCATGGAGTCCACTAATATTGATGGAGATCAATTTAATCTCTTCTCACCATGCTAAGGCAGACTTATCCCCCCTCACCTGTGAAAGCAAAGCGAGGCGCGAAGCGCCATGCTGGGAACAGGGGGGGGGGGAGTGGCTCACCACGTGGCACCCCCCCCCAGCGCCGCCCTGCACGCGGCCTGTCCGAATTCAGCGGAGAAACACAAACCACGTGGGGGAAGTGAAAAAGGCCTCCCCGTTGCTGCTACTCACTCCCCAGCGCTAGCCTTGGTAGCCCGGCACCGAGACGCTCGGCGCGTTGCCAGCCGAGCCATCGGAGCCCTTGATCACCTGCCCGGGCGGGCCCACAGGCCCCGAAACCGCGATCCCGGCAGGCAAGCCGACAAAGCCTGTTCAGGCCGCTGGCCCGCGCCAACCATCTGACCACCTCCCCCCTTTCCCCAAGCAAGCAAACCGGGCGGGAAAAGGTGGATTTCCAAAGCTCCTGTAGGCGCCGTCTTGTGCGCTGCTGGCAATGAAGAAGGCGAGGATCCAACGGAGGAGGTGAGCTCCGTTCTGCGGCGAGCTCGGGGGGCAAGAGAAGCCGGGGGGGGGCAAGCAAACCCTGATAAAGGGCACACGCCCCGCCCCCTCGGCTTTCCCAGAATGCCCGAGCGGCCGCTGATTGCTCTGGGGCGTTCCCGCGCTAACGCGGGGAACGCCCCACAGCTGATGGGGGGAGCCGAGTTGCTTCCCGCCATTGGCAATTTTCGTCCAGGCGTTATTTCGCCTGGCCTCTCATTTGTAACAATAATGATTGTAATATAAGTTTGTATGTTGTGTATGTTTTGAACATAATTTAAACAATTTTTAAAAAAATAGAAACAATCAGTATTAATATAAAACATAAAGAGTCATACAGTCCTCATGGAAGGAGCTTCTTGTTCAGTGATGGCGAACCTTTTTTTCCTCGGGTGCTGAAAGAGTGTGCATACATGATATTGTGCATGTGCAAGTGCCCACATCCATAATTCAATGCCTGGGGAGGGTGAAAATGCCTTCCCCCACCCCCCGGAGACCCTCTTCTTGTGGGCCCAGTAGGTTTGTGTTTTGCCCTCTCCAGGCTCCAAAGACTTCCCTGGAGCCAGTGGAGGGTAAAAATGCCCTCCTCCGACCTCTCAGAGGCCCTCTGAAAGCCAAAAACACCCTTCCAGAGCCTCTTTGCAAGCCAAAAATCAGCTGGCCAGCACACACATGCACATTGGAGCTGAGCTAGGTCAACAGCTTGTGTGGCAGCAGATATGGCTCCGCATGCCACCTGTGGCACCTGTACCATAGGTTTGCCATCATTGTTCTAGCTCTTTCTCCTCAAATAGTGCATCACCTAGAATTGCAATATCAATGAACCAGACTTTGTTGTTGTTGCTGTTGTTATTATTATTGGCCTGGATAGCTTCTTGTTGTTGTTATTTTAACCTGTTTTTTAATATATTATTTATTTATTTATTTATTCATCTATCCATCCATCCATCCGTCCGTCCGTCCGTCCGTCCGTCCGTCCGTCCGTCCGTCCGTCCGTCCGTTTGTTTGTTTGTTTGTTTGTTTATTTATTTATTTATTTATTTATTATTATTATTTTATTTATTTTTTATTTTTTTATTTATTAAATTTTTATGCCACCCTTCTCCTTAGACTCAGGGCGGCTTACAACATGTTAGCAATAGCACTTTTTAATAGAGCCAGCCTATTGCCCCCACAATCCGGGTCCTCATTTTACCCACCTCGGAAGGATGGAAGGCTGAGTCAACCTTGAGCCGGTGATGAGATTTGAACTGCTGACCTTCAGATCTACAGTCAGCTTCAGTGGCCTGCAGTACAGCACTCTACCTGCTGTGCCACTCTGGCTAGTTGAAGATGGCAAACATACTTAACGCTCCTGCTTCCTATTTTTTCCACAACAACACTGTGCTGGGCTGGGAGAAAGTAAGTAGCCCAACTTACCCAGCTACTTTCATGCCTAAGGAAAGTCTAGAATTGATTGTCTCCCAGTTTTTAGATCAACACCTTCAGTGCCACATCAGATTGGCTCTCCGGTTTATCAAGTTCAACAAATTCAATATGAAGAAAACCCTTTGAGAAGAAAAGGACAGAAAGTTTCAGGTATCTGAGACAGGAATCCAAATTGAGATTGTTCCCAAGCATTCCATTTCTGCAAACCTAGGAGCCTTGTTAAGAATATTTAGTTTCATCATTTTTTTTCTTCAATGGACTTACATGCCAAGCCCATAATCTTGTTCCTTGATTGTATTACCTGAGTGCCTCTACGTACAAGTCCACTTGTAGCTTGAACTAAACACCATGTTAATTGGAGCTGAACAGTCTGGAATCTTACAAAGCTTGCAGCCAAGGTCATCTCAGCACTTTTCTCACACCCCTTTGGCCAGAATGTGTTTTTATCAAACTGCTTCATGACATCAGAGGTGGGGGGATTGGCAAAGGAGGCTGAATTTTCAAGCAAATATATCACAAAGGCAATTAAAAAGAGAACCAAACCAATTATGGAAAATAGTTTTTGACTGTCATTCCCACAGAGGAACATATGGGCTTTGCAGACCTTCTCATCCCTTTGCGGAGTTGAGCAGTAGTCTTGCAGATTTGAAGAAGAAATCACAAAAGCCTGAGAAGAAACTAGAACTTTTAGAGTTAGGTGATAGAATAGCCAGACAGAAACTGCCCTCACAGTTTGTTTAGTTGGTTGGGTTTTTTTGTTTCTTTTGTCAGGTATGTATTGGTCATATACAAAGATATAATAATATTTATATACATGATACTAGTAAAAGAGAAACATTAGGGCAGGGGACAGAAGGCACTCTGGTGCACATATGCACACCCCTTACTGACCTCTTAGGAATCGGGAGAGGTCAACAGTGGATAGTCTAAGAGTAACGTTTTGGGGGTTAGGTGATGATACTAGAGCCTGATAGTAAGTTCCGGGCATCAACTACTTGGTTACTAAAGTTGTATTTCCTGCAGTCCAGTTTAGAGCGGTTTACTTTAAACTTCTATTTGTTGTGTGCTCATGTGTTGTTGTTGTTGAAGCTGAAGTAGTCATTGACAGGAAGGACGTTGTAGCAGATGATTTTATGGGCTATGCTTAGGTCACATTTAAGGTGATGTAGTTCTAAGCTTTCTAAACCTAGGATTGTAAGTCTAGTTGCACAGGATATTCTGTTGTGAGTGGAGGAGTGGAGGGCTCTTCTAGTAGAGTATATCTGGACATTGTCTAGAGTGTTTATGTCCGAAATGTGGTGTGGGTTCCAGATAGATGAGCTGTATTCAAGGATTGGTCTGGAGAAAGTTTTGTATGCTCTGGTTAGTAGTGTGAGATTACCGGAGTTTGAGTGTATGGGTATAGAGATGAGAGACAGAGATGATGTATTTAATCTTTTATTGCATTTATCAAATACAATGAATTCTGCACTAGCAGATCTTCTAATTTATCTACTGCACTTCAAGCCATTGTAAACAAACACTTTCCACTCCAATTGGTTACTGGGTACTCTGGCAGACATGCCTCTTCTCCTTGCGTTGCTGGGCATTGCGTTGTCCCAGTCCTTGCTCTGCATTTTTAAGTCCAAAATGAACACATCAAATAAATAGGTCGCAGGAATTGTCCATGAAGGACCAGGGGAGACATGATAGCAGTCTTCCAATACCTGATGGGCTGCCACAGAGGGGAGGGGGGGGGGTGTCAGGCTATTTTCCAAAGCACTAGAAAGCCAGACAATGAACAACAGATGGAAGCTGACCAAAGAGAGATTCAACCTGGAAATAAAGAGGAACCTTCCGACAGAGTGATCAACCAGTGGAATGACTTGCCTGCAGAGGTTGTGAATGCTCCAACACTTGAGGCTGGATTGTCTGGGGTGGTGTAGGGTCTCCTGCTCGAGCAGGGGGTTGGACTAGATGACCTGCAGGGTCCCTTCCAACTCTAATAATAAGTAAAATAAAATAAAATAGAGATTGTTTTAAAAGCTTTCTCCTGTTTAGAATAAGGATGTGGGGAAGTCTCCCCCAAAGCCTGCATAATATCCTAGTTTACAGCAAGATCTATTGCAGAAGAGACGGAGTAACGACTCGGACACCAGAGCTGGATTTAAACTTGGGTCATTTTTATTATAATAAATTTGCATAATTTATTAATTAAATTAGCATGAATTAGCATGAATTTGCATAATCAACATATTCAACTATGACCCGGAAACAGTGGACCTGCAGGGTCAAACAAACACTTCCGGGGCGGAAATGACGTAAAAGGTCAACATTCCTGGGCAACTAAGGGCGTAGTCGATGCTGGTCCAGGTGAGGGACCTCTCCCTCACCTGAGACCCTGCCATGCACTCGCATGAGGGGGGTCCCGCCGGCTCACCCCTACCCTGGGACTTCAATAGCGGGACCCAAAGACAGGTTCCCCCCAAGTGCGCAGGTAGCACCCACCATGGGCTTGGAGAGAACCTGTCAATCATCCCCAAAGATGCCCAAGGGAGAACGCGCAGTTGCTGAACCACCACCCAGATTTCCGCCCCTAACCTGCCACGGAGCGGGGGTCAGATCTCTATCTTGGCCCCCCGACTCCCCCCTCTATCTGCGCCAGCTCACGCAGAGACCGCTGCAGGTCCTGTAAGAAAATGGCGTTCCCCTGTTCTGACAGGTGAATGCCATCGGCCCGGTAAAGCCACGGCCGATCTACGGTGATGAGGGGGTGGGCAACTACAACCCCACCTAATTCCCTGACTGTTTTTCCCACGGCCTTATTCACCCTACGCCTGACCCGGTGGATGGCCCTAAGGGAAATGGCGTCCCTCCAAACGATCCTTGGAAGGATCTCTGACCACACCACTTGCGTGGTGGGCCATACCGTGCGAAGCCACCGCAGGTCTTCGCGCGCTTGGATGATCAGTGGGAGACCACCAAGCAGGCACAGGTCATTGCCACCGAGGTGCAAGACCAGCCATCTGGGTGCGGCTATGGGTTGCCGACCACCCAGTCCCATCTGGGCGCGACCCTGGGTAGCCGCCCGCCCAGCAGCGCCGGGTACCGCCCTGGGAGGCTGCGTACCCAGCAACGACGGTAGGAGCCCCTCCCACCGCATACCCCTCCGGCCCATCCAAACAACATTGACCCACCGTCCCCACGACAGCTGGGTCCCAATGGCGCTCCTGGCTGCTGAGCGGCCGGCCCAGAAGACCATGCTGTGGCCACACAGCAGCGCCGTCGGTTTCTGCCTGGACTGGGAACCTGGAAGAGGACACACACAGAGAGGTTACCTAGCCTAAACCCTGCCCAGAATCCTCAGCGGGCCTAACATAACCCAAATATGCCGCTGACCGCCAGCGGCCGATCTCCTGAATCCGTTGGGCCGGGAAACCAGAAAGTGCCGCGCTAGTGGCGGCGCCGATACGGAACGAATGCGTTCCGTAGCCGGCGGGATCCATGCCTACCTGAGACATAGCCTTAGACATTATCGCCCAGAATTGATACCGGGTCAGGGGGGTGCCATCCTGGTGGACAAAAAGGTACCCACGCCCTGACCCCCGCAAGCCGCAAAAGTACTGCAAAGCAGCCACCGGGCAAACAGACTTATCGGTGGCTGCGCTAAGTTCAAGTCTAACCCCTCTGTGTAACTGATCTGTCTTGGAGTGTCTCACCAAAAGGGAGACACCCCCCTGTCTAAAGGTCAGATCAGCGAGCTGGAAAGCGCGGAGCGACAAGTCAGACTGCGAGGAGGCCATTGCCTCGCTGACCCTAAGGGCCCCAAAAAACATAACACAAGTCGCTGCCCTAAAAAGACAGGCCTCGTACTGAGAGGCACACAGACTGTCAAATGTTTGATTAATCAAAGACAGCTGCTGAACCGTCAGGGCCTGACGAGCGTCAGAAGGGAACCCCTGTCACTCCCGCACCCAGCCTTCCAACATCCTCCGGATGCGAAAATCACGTGAAACATCACTAAACCCCCCCGCCTTGGACAGAAAGGCGAGGCCGGCTAACCTAGACCTGATAGTCCTGACTGAAAGGCCACGCCCCTTCAGCAGGACACAGAATTCAGCTAGGTGCTCAACCGGGACAGGCCAGCTATGGGGGTAACCCCTACCCTGCCTGAAATCCCCAAACTCGTTACCTGCACGCTGGTAAGCTCGCAGGGTGCCAGGAGCTACAGATAAGGCGATCGCCCGGGAGGCCTCGTCCCTCCAGCTCTCGGGAGCCCGCCCAGGCTCCACAGGTGGGCTGGAAACACCTCTGGCGACTCTCGGGCCCACGGGGCCAGGGTCCGAAACCTGGACAACTGACCACGGGACAAGGCGTCAGCCACCCCGTTATCTAGCCCCGGGACGTGCCTAGCCAAAAACAAGGCGTTCAGAGACAAGGACCTGTGCACAAAATGGTGGACAAGCCGCATTACCCTGTCACTCCTAGAGGACAGGGCATTCACAACATGGACAACCGCTAGATTGTCACACCAAAAATGCACAGTCTTGTCCCTAAACTGCTCTCCCCAGAGCTCTAAGGCCACTACCAAGGGGAAAAGCTCCAAAAAGGTCAAGTCCTTAACCAAGGAACAGGCACTCCATTCCGGAGGCCATGCCGACCAGCACCACTGGTCACCTAACACTACCCCGAAACCGCAAGTCCCTGCGGCGTCGGAACATAGCTGCAGCTCCGCTTCCAAAAGAAGCTCCTGCCGCCAAAAAGACAACCCATTAAAATGTTCCAAAAACTCCCGCCACACGCAGAGGTCAGCCCTGACCCCGGCGCATAAGCGGGTACGATGGTGGGGCAAATGTAGCCCCTTCATCGCATCATACAACCGGCGAGAAAAAGCCCTACCAGGCACCACTACCCGACAGGCGAAATTAAGGATCCCGGCCAACTCCTGGAGCTGCCGAAGAGTAACCTTCCTGCAGCCCAAGACCGCCTCAATCTTGGTCCTAATTTTTATCAACTTGTCCAGGGGCAATCTGGAAGATTGCTCCTCCGAATCCAATTCAATACCGAGGAAGGTAATCCTGGTGGCCGGGCCTTCGGTCTTCTCGGGGGCTAAAGGCACCCCCAATTGAGCACAAAGGGCTTCGAAGTCCCGCATCAAAGCAAAGCTTTGCTCCGATTGCGCAGGCCCGGCCATCAAGAAATCATCAAGGTAATGAACGACCGAACCCAGGCCACTACGCCTCCTGAGCACCCACTCCAAGAAGGTACTAAAGCTCTCAAAAAGGGAGCAGGAAACAGAACAGCCCATAGGCAATGCCCTGTCCACATAAAACCCACCTTCGAAATGGAAGCCCAGAAGCTCGAAGTCGCCTGGGTGAATGGGGAGGAGCCGGAATGCCGACTTAATGTCGCATTTACCCATAAGGGCTCCTACCCCACACTCCCTAACCATGGCCACGGCCGCATCAAAGGATGCGTACCGGACTGAACAAAGCTCGTCAGGAATGAAGTCATTCACTGACTCCCCTTTTGGAAAAGACAAATGGTGAATCAACCGAAATTCACCACTCGCCTTTTTGGGGACCACCCCCAGGGGGGACACTCTAAGATTCGAAAAGGGCGGCTCCGGGAAAGGCCCAACGACCCTGCCCTCGGCAACCTCCTTTCGAATCTTAGCCCGAACAATGTCCTCATGTCCGACAACCGACCTGAGGTTGTCCGACATGAA
Source organism: Erythrolamprus reginae (assembly GCF_031021105.1). Lineage (NCBI taxonomy): Eukaryota > Metazoa > Chordata > Lepidosauria > Squamata > Dipsadidae > Erythrolamprus > Erythrolamprus reginae. Next base: position 151,220,978 of record NC_091950.1, on the reverse strand, counting down.
AGCCTTCCTAACACCCACATAAGGGATCCTAAATCCCTCAGAGAAGCCCCTCAAGAGCAGCTCGGCTCTCGGGCGAGGGTGGTAGTCGACCAACCAACCCTCGAGCACAGACACATTAATTGGGCTGGGCCCCTTTTCCCCCAGCTGGTGGGGGAGGTTTTCCTGGACCCCCGCCCTTCTTCTCCGCCCCTTTCTTGGGGCGGGGACAGACTGAAGCTGCATGGGACCCCCCACAATTCCCGCAGGCATGCTTGTACTTACAAAAGGGACAAAAACATGCCCCCTTTGCAGCAAACTCATGACAAGCGGGCGAGGCCCCCTTGCCAGCCACACCAGGAGTCACCTTGGCCGGTGAAGCCGCGCCAGGCTCCTCCTCCATGAAGTGCCCACTATCCGTACGCTCACACCCTTCCTTACCAGACATTTGCGTGGCCCGGAACCACAGGTCCGGAACCACCATATCCCATGGCAAGTTAGGCTCAACCGCCATCCTCATACGGAAACCCTTATCATAATGGCGCCATATGGTGCCCTTGTATTCGAAGTGGGCCCTAGCAATCAAATCGATATACTTAAACATGGCAGAGGCCATAGCCGGCTGCCTTTGAATCACCACAGACCCATAAGTAAGAAAAGCATACAGCCACGAGCTGAAGCATTTCGTTACTTTAGTCTTCTTGGTTTTCTCCCCCGGGACAATCTCTTTCTCCTGCTTGGGAACCTCTCGGTTCAAAAGCGAAAAAAGATCCACGTATTCTCCCCTCCATATAGCCTCCTTGACCGAAGGGTGAAGGTGGCATCCAAGAGGGGTAGACGGCAACCCGCATGGGATAGCCCCTGCTTTAATGCAAGCAAATGGGTCCCATACCGAGTTAGCCGCCACACCAAAACCCCCCGCCCCGTGGGGGTAGGGCAAGACGGGGAGCGGGGGCATAACAGCAGGGGCCGGGGGAACCCACCCCCCTGCCCCAGGCACCGCCGGTATCCCCGCAGGACCCGTCCCGGGCAGCGGAGCAGGGCCGGCCGCCGGCGGCCCCGAAGGAGGAACCGGCTGTGCCCATACCTGCCCGCAGGTGCCCGTGGAGGACCCCAAAAAACTGGACCCGCTCCCAACCCCTGCCGAGGGAAAACCCGGGGTGGAGGAAGGAAGAAAGGACAGCGGTGTGGTGTGTGGTGCAGCCTCACCTGCCCCGTACGGGGTTGATGACATCCACGGGGGGCCCATTGTTGCAGGGCCTGGGAAAGCCGCCATCGGCCCTGCCGGGGCCTGTCGTCCACCCGGAGCCATCTGCCCAGCCTGGGCCGCCGAAGGATCTCTCCCCAACGCCGCAGGAACTTGATCGAGGGACCCACCGGAGCCCGCACCGCTTCTCCACTGCTCGAGCTCGTCGAGCCTCTCCAACACCCTGGCCCAAGACATCGCGGGAGAAATAACAGGTTGAGGGGCAGGAGGCAACGAAACCACCCCCCCTTGCTCGGGGACCACCCCCGTAGGCCCCTCCCTACTGGCCCGAGCCCGGGCAGAAGGCCTAAGGGCCCTCCTGGGCCGCGCAGCCGGCGGAGCCGTAGGGGCAGTAGCAGGCCTCTTTTTGGGAGCCATCCCAACTCCTAATTATAGTATGCAGGGAGCAACCTAACTACCGGGATCGACCTCCCCACCGTCTGGCAACAATCAAAGGTCCCCCACCACTGGGCCCCACCTGAAGCAAGTACCAACAAGGGGAGAAGCCCTTGCCCCCCCCAGGCCCCTTCCCTCAGGCGGTAAAGGAAAAACCTCCCTTCACAGGTAGGCCTCAAGGCCTGCAATCCGGCCTCCCCCAGCCCAAGACCGGGGACCCAGAAAACGAACGCCCCCACCGCGCCCTCCTCCCGGCCGGGAGGAGGTTACCAGTCCCCCTCGGGCCCGAGGGGGATCCTCCAAAAGAAAGCTCGCCGCGTCGATTGGAGATGAAGAGCAAGCAACTTTTCGCCCCCTCGGTCGGCCACAAAATGGCGGCCGCGACACGAGGGCACCTAAAATGGCGACAGAGCAGCACTCAGCCGAGTGTCTGCTCTTGGCACAGGTCCGGGCGAAAAGGCTTTCTTCCCGGCCTGCTGTCCCTTAAATAGGGCCAGCAGGCCCCGCCCGGACCCGACGTCATGCCCAGCCACGTGGGCTGGGCATTCTCGGCCGAAATCTCGCCTCGCGAGATTTCGGCCGAAAACAAGATGGCGGCCGCCATCGGAAGGGTCCGAGTCTGCCCGGCCCTTCAGCAACAGCGCCGTGGGGCCGGTAAGTCAGCCGGCGATATTTTTTTATCCCCAAACAGCACAACCCACAAACCCTAATCCACAAATTTGAATGTCGCAGTGTCATGTGCTGTCCCCTTTTCCCTTACATGGTTAAAACTCCTATAGCGTGTACAAAAATAGATCTATGTGTTCATAGGTTAACCTCAATTTTTCTCCATACAACTGTCACTTCAGCAATTCTTATGTTCCATATGCTTAGTTTGGTAATGTTTTAGCAAAACCTGCAAGCCTCTCTTTTTCTTTCTGCTTGCAGGCCTTGTCCCAAGTACCTTTAGGAATTACACAAAGGAAAGGTAGATTAGGCCCTGCATAATACAGTGTTTTAATATTAAGGAACTTGAATTCTAGAATTCCAAAAACTATTCGTTTTTTAAAATCAGGGGTACTTCAGGTAAATCCAATCTCCCTCCCTTGCCCCTCTACCTCCATACACTAAATCTATTTTATATTGTCAACATTTTTAACTGAAAAGCAACTTTCCTCCTCAGGAGCAAATGGGAAAATACAGTAGTCTTCATCTAAATCACCCACAATGCATATTATTATGCCATATGCATATACAGTTATTTTATTCTGTGGTATTTTTAGGTTTGAATTATCTGCTGTTCAGAATAGTATGCTTTTTAAAGTTTCCCATCCCACTTTTCTTTTTAAACCTGTTTTAATGCTATTATGGTATCTCATGAAATGGTACTTTATGGCATAGTTTTTCATATTTTGAGTAGCTTTCAGAACCTAAAGAAAGAAGAATTACTGAGCACCTGCTAACTGGAGGAATTAAGCAAATAAAAGTGGAAGCAAACAAAAGCGATCTAAATGTGTTGACAGAGAGCAAATAAATGGTGAAATTAGTCAAAATCAACCAGACATTCTTCTAAGTGGTAGCTTAACATAAGAGTGCAACTTGCTTCATGCAGAAAAATTGAAGGTTCGCAGTTTATTGACTCTGTTGCACTGTGTTCACAAGTTAAACTTTCTTAAATGTGTTTTCTCCCCCTTACTGGAGCCACAATCTTGTGGTAGATGGATAAGAGCAAGCAAACGAAACCAGAACCCAGAAGTGATAGTTGAGTGGTAAATCCACAATAGTAAATAGGATGGATTTGCTATCATTTACTCGAATTGGTTTGGTTTTTTCCTATCTAAAGTAGCCATGCATTCTTTTAGGCCTAACTTTGTTTTTCAAGGGACAAGTAGTAATTATGACTGTGAATGAATTTTATCTTTTGTATTTGTTGTGTAGGTTCCAACTCTTCTGGGTTTAGTTACAATTTTAACCCATCCCTTAGTAACCCTTGAAGGCTCACTACTGAGATGAAGAGACAGAAACTTTAATATATGCCATGTTACATACAGTATGCTGCCAAGATTTAATGAATATATGGCGGTATGTACATATTTACTTGAGCTGTGCTGGTTTTAATAGTTCACTCTTAAATTAGGACATCGCCTACTTCCTTTCTCTAGTAGTCCCCAGGTCCACTGTATTCTGCAGATCAAAACTTGTTTCATTTATCTTGAGTACAAGATCAGTTCTAGGCTGCATAAACAAAGGGATACAATCAAGATCACTTGAAGTGTTAATACCATTTTATAATGCCTTAGTAAGGCCATACTTGGTATACTGCATCCATTCATACATTATATTTTCTCTTAAATGCATAATATAACCATTATTTTCATAGCTGTACCATAGCATTCTATACGTTTATGGTTCTATACATTTTAAACTAGTCACATACATTTTAATCTAGTCACGTACGATCCAATAATATTATTGCTTACAGTATATATTCTTATATATCTATATAACTGTATTCATTTCTATTTTATTAATCTTCTTTTGTTATAAAGTTACTAATACCTGCGCCTGTTATCTAACCATTTATATGCAATAGGTCCCATGTTAAGTAATACAGTGAATCTTGTTTATCCTTAAGTTCGATCATTAACCTGTCCAATACCATTCTAGTATTTTCTTTATTACCTTTTTATCTATAGGTATACTTTCATTTTTTAAATTTTGTGCATATATGATTCAAGTTGCTATTATTACATGCAACATTAAGTATCTGATTTTTTTATTATATTTGCCCACTGGTATGCCTAGTAAGAATAGTTCTGGATTTAGTTCTATTTGTTATGTTGTCTGTTGTCATCCAATGCTATATTAATAGAAGGTAAAGCTGTAAACAACTTAGACATGTAGTTTTTGTTTGTATGTTTTTTAAAGTAGGCATTTCAAAAAATGCAGCCACAGAATTTTGGCTTCCAAACGTATTTGTATTTGTATTTATTAGATTTGTATGCCGCCCCTCTCCGAAGACTCGGGGCGGCTAACAACAAATCTAATACTAAAAATAATCTAAAAAAACCCAATTTAAAGAACCACTCATACATACAAGTATACTATGTATAAATTCTATAAGCCTAGGGGGAAGGGAAATTTCAATTCCCCCATGCCTGACGACAGAGGTGTACCTAACCAGGGCTATGCTAGATGTGGTTGTTTCTAATTCTTCTTTAAAACATAAGTACAGTGGTACCACTGTACATTCATTCCGTGACCAGGTTCTTAAGTAGAAAAGTTTGTAAGTAGAAGCAATTTTTCCCATAGGAATCAATGTAAAAGCAAATAATGTATGCAAAACCATTAGGAAAGAAATAAAAGCTCGGAATTTGGGTGGGAGGAGGAGGAAGAAGAGGAGGAGGACAGTCGCTGCCGAAGGAAGAATGTGAGCTGAGGGGAATTTTTAAAAATCCAAAACTTTAAGGCTTTAAAAAAAAAAGGGATTCTGAGGCAGCGAGGAGGAGCACGTGCCTCCCATACACACGGTGCAAGGCTGTCTCCCATACACTGCACCAGAGAGAGAAATCCAGGCGGGTGAGAGGGGGGAACTTCCCGCTCTTTTGACTGAACTGTGGCTGCTGCTGCTGCTGCTACCTGCTTCCTCTTCCTTCCCATGCTGAAGGGCTCCTCTCTCCTTTCGCTCACTCGCTTTGTAGCCGGAGCCTTTCCTTCACTATGGTGACTCCTCTGTTTGGCTGAAGCCAAGTTGATCCAGCCCCCTTTTGCCCCCTTTTGCCTTTCCATGCTCAGGCGCTCTGGAGGCAATCTCATGACGGATGTATGGGAGGCAGTGCAAGGGAGTCACCACAGCAAAGTGGTTTATTCCCTCTCCAAGTGCCCAGAGAAAGGAAAATGCTCCATTCGCTCTGGGCTGCCCAGAGCAAAGGGACTGTTTCTTTTCTCTGGGCGCTGAGGTTTATTCCCTGGGTGCAGAGGTTTATTACCTCTCCAAGTGCCAGAGATAGGAAAATTCTTCATGGCAGCCCAGAAAAGCCCAAGATGGCTGGGAATAAAGGGGGAATGGCAGAAAACTGGCCAGGCCTTCATGCCACTCTCAAATTTCCTGGGAAATTTTTCCAGGCTCAGGTTCTTAAGTAGAAAATGATTCTTGAGAAGAGGCAAAAAAATCTTAAATACCCGGTTCTTATCCAGAAAAGTTCTTAAGTAGAGGCATTTTTAGGTAGAGGTATCATTGTATATGGAAGACTGCATTCTCTGTGTACGATGTTCTTCACTCTTCAAGGAGCACAAGCCTAATTTTAAAAAGAAGGACCATCCTTTATTTATGGAATACTTGGATAGATTAGTCTAACTCAATGTATTTCAGTGATTTGGTCAACTGATGACAACCATGCTAAACTACAGTCCATCCAGCAGATTTAACACTTGGATTTTTCTTCACCTGCTGGTGTATTTCTGGATACATTTATTGCAACATTTGGAAATCAGCAATACTCAAAGTCATGTTGCTCTTTGGTTTTCCTATCTAAAGAGGAAAACAAGCAAAAATTGACCCAGAGCTTCAAATTCATAGATTGAATGGAAAATATAAACATTAGATGATACCGGCCCCTAATCAAACAACAGCTTAATCAGTGTTCTTAAGATAGCTATTCAGATGAGTTACTGCCTATTTTATAATGCATTTCAGTAAACAAACATGTGCAGGGGTGTCAAACTGGCCTGTGGGCCAGATGCATCATGTGCAGGCTATGCCCACCCCGGCTCCACAAATGCAAAAACCATTGTGTTATATCACATGATAATGTTTAACACCTGTGATGTAGAGCTTCTTTCTAAAACTGCCTGTATTGCCATATACAAGTGATGGGTTTTGAAGCAGTACTCTAATATTGCAGCCAGGCAGCTCAGAACTGAAAAGGACCACAAAGGATAAACCTAATTTATTTGTTTGTTTATTGAGATGATGAATGCCACAGCTCCCTGATGGCTACAGGGTGTTTGTCATTCTTGAAAACTACATCAAAGGGCTTATACAGTAATAACATTTTTTTAATGTTTCCCACCTCAAAATCATGCCCCCCCTCTCTCACACACACACTCACACACACACACACACTCACACACTGGAGAGAGAGGGGGGAGGGAGGGAATAAAAGAATATGTTGTATAAGGTAACATTATGTAGCAAAACACAGAGAAGTTTAAAGGATGGCCATGTTTTAAAATAATGTTTGAACAAAGAACCAAATGAACATGTATTATATAACTTATAATACAGAGGACCTGTTTAATGTAGTAATTAAGGCATCAGCTTCGAAACTGGGAGATTGTGAGTTATAATCCTCACCTTGGACATGAAGTCAGCTGATTTTCTCTCAGCTCTAGAATTCCTTGAGAAAAAGGAAATATCTATTTCATCCATCCATCCATTCATCCATCTCTCTATCTTCTATCATCTCTCGTCTGTCTGTCTGTCTGTCTGTCTGTCTGTCTGTCTGTCTGTCTGTCTGTCTATCTATCTATCTATCTATCTATCTATCTATCTATCTATCTATCTATCTATCTATCTATCCCTTTAAGGTTTCAATTTAGGTAAACCTTTTTAGAATATTCTCTTAACTCTCATACAAGATGTCTCCTAGTAACTGATCCTATGCAAAGTGTACGTGGATAATTAATTTTTGTCTTCCTATGCAGTAAATAATACTCTACTCCAAAGCTTATCATTTTAATACTTAGAAAATTTGCTTGGGTGAGGACCTCTAATCTCTTAGAACAGGGGATCCCAAACTTGGCAATTTTAAGACCTGTGGATTTCAATTTCCAGAAATTTCCAGCCAATTATGGTGTTGAAATCCACAAGTCTTAAAGTTGTCAAATTCGAAGATCTCAAAACTATCCTTCTCACTGCATCACCCAGATATGTCCCTCCCTTTTCTTGCAATAATTTAAACTAACAGTTGGTGCCCAATATTGCCATTTCTAAAATCATAATTCTAATGCCAATCATCACACTCTTTCCCCCTTTTTCCAAGCTTTACAGCCATGATTCACAATAGGTTCTAAGCTTTGAAAGCGGCTTTTTGCAACCTGCCAATGTTTAACATCAATCAATGTCCTCAAAGGATATGGTTATGCAATATTATTTGGAGCCAGGCCAATGGAAGCACTGATAGCTTCAGAATGTAGTTTAGTTTCATTTCACTGTGAGCTTGCATGAGATAGATTTATTGAAAAACAGAGTTAGAGAGATCACACAGAAGATCCAGAGAGGTCCTCAGGCAGTTAACTTCAAATGGTTCAAGAAATTATTCCACTCCTCCTAAAAGAGGCGGGGGGGGGGGGATACTTATTTTGCAGTGAGCAATAATTTAGTGCAGTGTCTCTATATATGTCAACCATTGTAACTTGCTCGATAGGACAAAAACAAGGAAAGCAGGTCATTCTGCTTAATGCAGCATGATTTGTTAGTACATCATTGGCCAGGTCAGACAATACTTAAAGTAGATGGAGATGGTAGAAGTTCCATTTGAAATATGGAGAGACAGAAGAAAGGTTGTAAGACAGGAAATAAAAATAATAGGCATCAATTGTCCTTTGGACATGCTTGAGTTGTATGTGAAGCTGGGGATTTAAATAGTTTTTGTAGATCATTATGTTCAGGGTTCAGCCAAAACAGTCTCCCTGAGTTGAATCTCTGGCAACTCATACTATAGAATAGAATAGAATAGAATGGAATGGAATGGAATGGAATGGAATGGAATGGAGTGGAGTGGAGTGGAGTGGAGTGGAGTGGAGTGGAGCGGAGCAGAGCAGAACAGAATAGAATAGATTTTTTATTGTCCAAGTGTTATTGGAATTTGTCTTGGTGCATATGCTCTCAGTGTACATAAAAGAAAATGTACATTAGTTAAGAATCATAAGATACAGCACTTAATCATTGTCTGGTTACAAATAACGTCATATTAGGAACCAGTTAATATAAATTGTAAGGATACAAGCAACAAAGTTATAGTCATACTGTCATAAGTGGGAGGAAATGGATGATTGGAACAATGAGAAGATTAATAGTGGTGCAGTCTTAGTAAATAGTTTGACAGTGTTGAGGAAATTATTTCTTTAGCAGAGTGATGGCATTTGGGGAAAACCTGTTCTTGTGTCTAGTTGTTCGGTGTGCAGTGCTCTATAGCATCGTTTTGAAAGGTAGGAGTTGAAAAGCGTTTGTCCCCAGGATGTGAGGGGTCTTTAAATATTTTCACAGCCCTCTTTTTGACTTGTGCAGTATACAGGTCTTCAAGGGAAGGCAGTTTTTTGTTTTTTTCAAGCAGTTCTGATTATCCTCTGTTGGGTATTTCTTGTTGGGTTGTCTTTCTTGTTGGGTTGCAGTACCGAACCAGACAGTTATAGAGGGGCAGATGACAGACTCAATAATTCCTCTGTAGAACTGTATCAGCAGCTCCTTGGGCAGTTTGAGCTTTCTGAGTTCTAAGCATACAAATCTAATAAATAATAATAATAATAATAATAATAATAATAATAAGCAAGTACTTTGATGCATTGGGGAAAATAGTGGTGAGTTCTTGGTCTTAGGCTCAAGCAGGGTTCAACTAATTAAGAAAAGATGTCATCTTCTTGTCTATTTCTCACACAGTTGCTTTTTATGAGAGGCAAGATATCCTTTGTTTCACAATTTATCCTTTCCATGACCCCCTTGGTAGGTTGGGTGAACAAAGAGAGCAAGATACCTTAAGAGTTGTTTTTTTTCCTGTTTCCCTTGGACCACCCAAAAACACATCTAGGAAGCTGGATAGGAACATGATTTCTTACTTTCTTTTCCTCTTGCCTTGCCAGGAAACTCAGTAAGTACCAAAATCCTCACACACCCCCAGAACCACATCAGTAAGCTTGCCCCCTCCATCACCTCCTCCCACTTCCACCCTCCTCCACCCCCTTTATTCTTAGTGACACACGAAAGGGTAGTTTTTCCCAAAGAAAGAGGTACAAACACTTTTATCTCCATATAGACTTTATTTTTTTTTTGGGGGGGGGGGAGAAACAATAAGGGGGTAGTGCATCAGCAAAGGTTCTCATGATCTCATCATTTGAAATGCAAATTCTGAGTCATAGCCTTTCTGCTGCTAATCAGCGGAAGTCATTAGTCAGCTTCATTGCCTTTACCTCTAAGCAAAAAAAACCACCCCAAACAGGGGGGCTATAAAATTTGGTGACACTCCCAGTTCAAGATGAAAGACTTCTCTTTTAAAAAGTATCCTTGATGCAAACACGATTTTTATCGGCCCAGTCTAGCTGTCTCAAAAATCAGGGGGAATTTCAATGAGCGAGCGCTAAATGAAGGAGCTCAGTTTTGACTGAATGATTTTAGCCTTTCGATTTGAACACAGTGTTCATCTGGAATGAAGCCAACGAAGGAAGTAAGAAAGAATGAACATGTACAGCATCTGCATAGCCTTTTTCACCTACGTTGCTATGTCACCCAAAGCAGAGCCTTCTACAAAATGAGTGGATATCTCAAATCTGCCCACAGATGACAAACACTAGATTTGTGTGTATTTTGAGGGAAGAGCTAGGAGGAAAGTTCCAGATACGTGCAACTTTTGAGATCCTTGGTATTTACTAAATAGCTTTATTGAAAATATAATGTTTATGAGAAGGGAAGGGAAGGGAAGAGAAAAGATGGGAAGGGGAGGGGAGGGAAGAGAAGAGAAGGGAGGAACGTTTTACATGCTATCATTTTTTACCACAGGAGAGGCAGCTCAACAATATCTAGACAGTCACTGTTCTCTAACTTCTGAATAACAGGTTCCAGGACAATTTTACTTTTTGTGGGTATATGAGAAACAAATATTTAATTTAATAGCACAGTGGTTAGAATACTTTATTTATCTATTTATTTATTTATCTATTTATCTGTCTATCTGTCTGTCTGTCTGTCTATCTCTTTATCTGTTTATCTGTGTATTTGCGTATCTATCTATCTATCTATCTATCTATCTATCTATCTATCTATCTATCTATCTATCTATCTATTTGGATTTGTATGCCACCCCTCCCCGAGGAGTCGGGGCAGCTCACAACATATATAAGAGACAATAATAAAATCAATCCAATTAATCCATAAAAATCTACTTTAAAAACTTCCATTACTATTGCAGGTTAAGTCAGCCTCCTATCTTTCCGAGGTTGATAAATTGAGGACCCAGGTTGTTGGGGGCAATATGCTGATGCTGAAAACCACTTAGCAAGGACTGTGAAGCATTATGAAGCAGTATATAAATCTAAATGTTATTGCTATTAATTCACAATAGAGCTGTAAGAGACTTTAGAGATCTCCTAGCCCAGCCCCCTGTTCAAAGAGGAGACCTATACTATTTCAGACAAGTGGATGTCGAATCTCTTTTTAAAAACTTCCAGAGATGAAGTATCCACAACTTTTGAAGGCAAGCCATTCCACTATAAGAAGTTTCTCCTTAAGTCCAGGATGCTTCTTTCTTTGATTAGTTTGCATCCATTGTTTCTTGTCCTGCCCTTTGATGTTTTGGAAAATAAGTTGACTCCCTCTTTTTCATGACATCCCCTCAAATACTAGAATACTACTATCATGTCACCCCTAGTCCTTTTTTTTAATAGACTAGCCGTTATTATTAATATATAATATTATTGCTTTGCAATCCTACAGCCTGCTAAAAAATCACAGCCATTTCAAAGAAAGATTTCCATTCAGGGCCTGAATGTGAATAAGTTTCATAAACAAAAATGATGGGATGGGGAAAGAATCTGGAATGAAGAAGGTTGGACTCAAAGAATCCTTTCACAGAGTGTTGGAGAAATTCAGACCTAACCCATATGCCTTTTCTGTGTTTTGTGTAATTTACTGGACACATGGTGGAAATATATCTGACAGAGTATAAAACATTTTGGTTAAACAAAAAAACCCCTCCCTGAAAGAGAATAAATGAGAAGAAGAATGAAAAGAAAAGAATTGGTCCATTGTTCTGCTGTTTAAATTATGAGACACCACACCATAGACTTTAAAATTAATAGGATAGCAGAAAATATATTATGTGTCATTCTTTATAATATATTTGAAAGAGCATGGCGGAGGCCCTGGACTATAATGTATTCCAGCTATATTCTTGATGCTGGTGTAATATATTTTTTGCAGCATGTGGCATACCAATTATATATGCACACAGACAGAGAGATAGGAAGAGAGAACCACACAATGGAAAAATCTCTCTAATGCACCCGGCTGATTATGATAAAGAAGGCTGTGAGTAAAACCACCACAATAAATGTTGCAAGCTTGCAATGCTTTTCATTTGTGTGTACACAAACCCATATGGAGAAATGGATTATGGAAATCGTTCTGAGGCTAACTTGCTGAGCATACATGAGTTTGCTGGAATCAGCTAGAATTCAGACAGATTAATTTTTTTGTGCTGATGTAGCCCCAAATTTGGCAATAAAGTATGCAAATCAAGGTATGTTTAGATTTTCACCTGAATGCCAGTTTGTAATGTTCTGTTACAAAGGGAAGACAGGTGGGTGACCTGTTATTTGAACATTCTCAGGAAAGGATGCGTATATTGGAATCAGACAGGGATTGTAGTAGTGGTGTGGGATAATACACAATGCAGTAGACAAAGCATAGTCAAGAGAAAAACAGTCTAGGGTACTCCAGGTCCAGAGATGAGTTTCAGCAGCTTTGGACCAGTTCTGGAGAACCAGAACCAGTAGCAGGACCAGTAGCAGAGATTTTGAGTAGTTTGGAGAACTGGTAAATACCATCTCTGACTGGCCCCTCCCCCATCTATTCTCTGCCTCCCTCCTTCATGGGGAGGGAATGGAGATTTTACATTACAGTATCCTTCCCTGACACGCCCACCAAGCCACACCACGCCCACTAAGCCATGCCCACAGAACCAGTAGTAAAAAAAAATTGAATCCTACCTTTGTCCAGGTCCTACTGTCAAAAGAGTCTCATCTGATGGGCCCTAGACAGCATGACTCTACAATCATCCCAGTTGTGCTGTCCTTTTAATGAGCCTTGAAAACCTGGCTTCTTCTCTAGATAACAAGCTAGGAATTTGGGGGTGTGTGGGAAGTTTACTAATGCATTGGTATATTTATTACCTTCCTTTGTTGAATTTTATTGATTTTTAAAAAATGTTACTGTATATCTATTCTGCCCAGAAACACTGTGACTTGGGTGGTCTATAAATTTGATTCATAAATAAATTAACATAATATACATTGACTTTCTAAATTTTCAATAAATGCCTGCCTACAAATATAGAGAAGGCAATCATTTTTATACAGCAGATAGTAATTTACAGCATCGGTTTGGAAAATTGCTTAGATCGGGTTGAAGATATTTATCCATCTAATCTCATAGTGTTTATTCAGTGTGACAGAAGTTCTCTAAAAACTTTATAGAGGTCCTTCTCATACACAACTTGGACAAAAATTAAAAAAATGCATTATCATCAAATTCCAAAATGGTATTCTAGCATGGAGGCGACAATATACCCAAATTCGAGAGCTAAATAAAATGCTCAATTATTACCAAATATTGGAAAAAATGGGGAATTAAAAACAAGAGAACAATTAGAAGAAACTGGAATAAAAATTGATTGGTGGACATACAATTTAATTAAATCAAAATATCAAGAAGGGAAAAGAAAAGAGATACAAATAAAAGAAACAGAATTAGATAAAATAATCTTAAACCAAGATAAGAAAATGATTTCAAAATTTTATAGATATATGTTAAATTATAAAATGGAGGATTATATTGTCAAAAATAATATACACAGCTGGGGCAGAAACTTTGGGCATAGTATAAGCTTGGACAAATGGGAAACAATTTGGACCAAAAACTACAAATTAACGAGATCAACAGCTTTCAGAGAAAACATATATAAAATGTATTACCGGTGGCATCTCCCCCCCCGGCGAGACTAGCACAAATGTACAAAGGAATAAATCCAAAATGCTGGAGATGCAAAGGAAAGGGGACTTATTATTACATCTGGTGGACTTGCCCAATAATTAAAAAAATTTGGACTAAAATGCAAAATTGGATAAAAGAAATATTACAAATTAAAATAAACAAAAAGCCCGAAGCATTCCTCCTTGGGATCATAGACCAAAAAATAGATAAAAACAAATACTATCTATTAATACACATATTGACTGCAATTAGGATAGCAATAGCCCAACAATGGAAACAACCCAAATCTCCGGATGATGATTTGATAATAAAAAAAATTCTAGATTGTGCAGAATCAGACGCATTAACACTCAAATTAAAAAACAAAGAAGAATCCGAACATTATAAAACTTGGAAATACCTCTATAATTGGTTTAAGAGAAGAAACAAAACTCAAATTGAAATACAAGAATAACAATACTTTATATCCTTTTTATTACATACGGAAAATTATAAAAGATTTATATACAATATTCTTTTTTAAGAACGATTTGTATGAATTTAAACAAATTAAACATGAATGAAAGAAGGCGGATAGGAAAAAAAAATGATTTAAAAAATAGAGATAGCCTAAAGGAGAAAACGGTGGATACTGAGGTTATGACACACTTCACCAGAAAATAATTTAAAATTACAAAAATGATTTATAACTTACCCCCTAAAGGAATTTAAGTACAAATACTATATATTATGCTATATGTTAATTGGTTTTGCTATTATTGTTTAATGTACTTAAATAAGTAACTATATTATAAGAATTATTTTTGTTTGTTCTTTTTTGGTTGGTTGTTTTGTTTGTCGATATGTGTTGATTTGGCATTGTTTCAATCTACAATGTATACCATTCATTTTGTTTGTGTAAATGTGTATATATGTAATAAAAAAACTTTTTCTATGAAATTTGATTCATAAATAAATTAACATAATATACATTGACTTTCTAAACTTTCAATAAATGCCTGCCTACAAATATAGAGAAGGCAATCATTTTTATACAGCAGATAGTAATTTACAGCATCGGTTTGGAAAATTGCTTAGATCGGGTTGAAGATATTTATCCATCTAATCTCATAGTGTTTATTCAGTGTGACAGAAGTTCTCTAAAAACTTTATAGAGGTCCTTCTCGTATTTGGTTACTGATCTTTTTCACTGGAGATGCAAGAGACCCATGAGACTGCAAAAGGGGAAATATTTTTCTGGGCAACAGTCCTATAGGATTCTCCTTCACCCAATTATTAGATAGTGTGATCAACAGACCCATCTTCAGATCAAATCACACTCCACTTGGTATTTCAAATCAAAGTAAGATTGTATGAAAAGGAGACAGAACATTATAGACATGTTCGCTGTCATTACACTCTCAATTTTCTGGTTGCTTCTTTTTTGAATGGCTCTATATGTAGAAAATGTTTTTCATGTGATAACCATTGAATGTTTTCATTAACCATGTATACATTTTCATTTGATCATTCTTCAATTAGTTGGTTGAAATTTCCTTTCTATACACTTGTATATAATGTATGTATGTATGTATGTATGTATGTATGTATGTATGTATGTATCTATGTATGTTTGTATGTATGTACGTAATGTATGTATGTATGTGTGTATGTGTGTATGTGTGTATGTATGTATGTCATATATATAAAATATTCCACTGTTTTGTTTTAAAACAGTATTGCACCGGATGCGGAGAAAGAACATGGAAAAACAATAGCTGGAATTAAATATGGTCACTTTATTGAGTTAAACCAAACTTTAACGATTATTAATAAATAACCAGGACCTGCAGAGGCCACTAATAACTTTGTTGTGGAAATACTACTCCATAACATTCCTGGGCAACTATGTGCGTAGCTCCTTGCTGAACCAGGCGAAGGTACTGATGCCTTTTCCAAGTACCTGACCACGCCTGAGTGTGTGGGAGGTCTCACTGTCCAATTCCCATCCGGTTATTGGGTTAGGTGAGTCCCAAGGGCATCCGCCCTCCAGTTGCCCCAGCCGCAAGGTACCTTGAGATCCTGACAAGAGGCAGCCCATCATCTTGAAAGATACCCAAAGGAGAACACTGTCCATTTCTGCCCCTAACCTGCCAACCCCAGTGACCAAAGAGAAAGCCAATTGACCAAATTAGAACTTAATCTGAGACACCCCCTAACCAGTCCATCCTCCTCTGCAGTGTGGAATAGGCAAAAAAATGGCTGCCACTAAGATGCAGAGGTCACAAGAAAATTCCTATTCGGACCCATAGGGTGACCCCCACAGGCACACTGAAAGATGGGTATTCACGCTGACAGGGGCCTGGGGGAAAGAAAGAGGCCATGTGGCGCAGGCCTATAAATAGGGCTCGCCTGGCCACGGTCCCAGAACCGGAAGTGCTTGCACGATGTCGCACAAAGCTGGGGGTGGTGGTCTCCAAAGAAAAAAAAATGGCCTCCAGGGCTGACAGGACAGACCTGTCAGTACAACAAGATGTTTATGGTTTCTCATACTAGATAATGAGAAGCTAGACCTCTCTTTTTTTTCAGATTCATGACCAGGATTGGAACCAACTGGGATTTATCACTTCTTTGACTGATCCAAAATGAAGTAGGTTAGACATCCAACTGAATGGGCAATGTTTGCATAGCGCTGTCTTAATACCCAATTTTCTATGCTGAGTAATGATGATTGTATTGACGAAGACTACCCGAAGCACATCTTTTAAAAAAGGAAAGACCCATTGGGTCAATTTACTAGATATTCTTGTATGTTGCCTTTAAGGTGAATTTCAATTTTCCCATCAGACAGTCCTCTAATGATATAAACAACATTTAGGATTTTTTCCCCAATGAAATAATTTACAGCGCTGAACAATTACATTCCCACTTATTTTTATTTCACACCTTTGAAATGCATTAATGAAGACAAAGGAGAATGCTGTTAATTTATGTGGATATTTTTTCTTAATTAAATATATACACACAGAGAGACACACACACATCCAAAATACAGACACACACACATACAAGACAGGAGCTTTTTTAACATTGCCCTGTTTCTTTTTATGTGCGATGTTGGTCAGAATCCAAAGAAAAGTGAAATTCATTAAATGAATTAGAAGTGGGAGGGGTGGAGGAGGCTAAAGGGTTTTTTTGTACAAACATCAAAGCTCCTTATTGCATAGCAAATTAATTTTGGAAACGATGAGCGGTTCAAAAGCAATCTACAATATGGCATGCAGTTAGCTGTTCAAAGGACTCAAACTCCGGTGAACTAATCAAGTTCCTCTTAGGATCTTAAGCAGCTCTTCCAGATACATCAAAAAGGATGAATTCATCTTTTGACTTCAGCCTTTTTTGGGATGGTTTCCATTGGCTTTATTGTTTATCTATGCTCATTCTGAAACAGTGTTAACTATTTCGCTTTTTTAAGAGGGAAACAAAACCTCCTGCTTGGTACCATGGGGAACAATGGCTTTAGCTCATCAGATGAAATTGATGCAACACAACTGATCAGCTGACCTCTGCAAGCTTTCATCTATGGAAAGTCAATTTTGCTCTTCTAAGGACACGATACAATAAAGCCAGGGGAGTATATTGCAGAATGAGGTAAAAAATAGAAAAAAAACATAGGGAATTGATAGTGGATTATCCTTGTTGTTCAGTCTTTAAGTTGTGTCCAACTCTTCACAGCCCCATGGACCATAGCATATCAGTCTCCTCGATTTTGCCAAAATTCTTGTTCACTGCATTAGTGATACTATTTAATTATCTTTTGATTATGAGTGGTTAGAGTGCAGCACTGCAGGCTACTTCTGCTGCCTACCGGCTGCCTGCAATTTAGCAGTTCAAATCTCACCAGGCTCAAGATTGACTCAGCCTTCCATCCTTCCGAAGTGAATCAAATGAGTTGTTGGGGGCAATATGCTGACTCTGTAAACCTCTTAGAGAGGGCTGTAAAGCACTGTGAAGCGTTATATAAGTCTAAGTGCTATTGTTAAGTGCTATCTCATCCTCTGCAGGCCCCTTCTCCTTTTGCTTTCAATCCTTTCCAACATCAGGATCTTCTCCAATGAGTCAACTCTTCCCATTAGATGGCCAAATTATTTCAGCTTCAATATCTGTCCCTTCAAAGAAGACTCAGGGTTGATTTCCTTCTCCAGCACCACAATTCAAAAGCAGGATTGTCCTTACTTTAGAAGCAGTGCTTCTCAATTATTTTCTGTTTTGGATTTGATTTGATTTGAGATTTGATTTGAGATTTGATTTGATTTGATTTGATTTGATTTGATTTGATTTGATTTGATTTGATTTGATTTGATTTGATTTGATTTGATTTGATTTGATTTGATTTGATTTGATTTGATTTGATTTGATTTGATTTGATTTGATTTGATTTGATTTGATTTGATTTGATTTGATTTGATTTGATTTGATTTGATTTGATTTGAATGCCGCCCTTCTCCGAGGACTCAGGGCAGCTCACAGCATATAATATAACAATACAGTATAACGGCAAATCTAATTAAATTTAAAATTACAGTCTAAACATCCAATATTTGAAAACAATCATACCGGTTCAATCATACAACATATATCTCATTCAGAACCACACATCACATTTCATAAACAGGGATGGGAGCTTGATCTAATTGCCCCAAGCCTGGCGACATAGGTGAGTCTTAAGACTCTTACAGAAGGCAAGGAGGGTGGGGGGCAGTGCGAATCTCCAGGGGGAGCTGATTGCAGAGAGCCCCCCCCCCCCCAGAGAAGGCTCTTCCTCTAGGCCTGCCAAGCAACATTGTCTGGCTGACAGGACCTGGAGAAGGCTGACTCTGTGGGACCTAATCGGTCACTGGGACTCATACAGCCTCCCCATAGGAAGAAGTAAACATTTTGTGCCCTCCCACTCTCCACTGTGTCTGTAAAGAGTCCCCAAATTGCACCCCACCACAAGACACGTGTCCTCAGCATTGTGTCTAGGGAACTCACAAGACATTTGCTTTTAGAATGGGCTGCCCTGGACACAACGCCGAGGAATGCAACAGAGATACCAGTACAAGTGTCCTATTCCCTGCAGCAAAAAAAGCACATTCCCCACGGTCACATGTCCCCCTGGCATCGCTCCATGCTCCCCGCCCCAGGTGGGTGTGCCCCACTATTTGAGAAATACTGCCTTACAGATTCATGAAGTGTTGGATGGACTATAAAGACTCACACTCTAAATAATTTCCAGGTGCACCTCTTGTCAGCCAAATCCACGATGCCTCCTGGGCAGATCAGATCACTTTCCCAGGAGCCTTGGAAAAAGGGAGACCATAGCAGTGATCCTTAAGCCTCATCTCTCTTGTTACAGCCAGGCTCAAAGTTAAATTATGGTGCTCGCAATGGAATAACTATACTCCACCTGGTTTACAGGCACGTGGCAATTCACAAAATTTAATATGAATCTGAATAGCCCGGAAAACCTGGGAGGAGAATTGGGAGACATATCCAAGGAGTATTAATAAAACAGAGCCACAGTCTTTACTTACAAGGATGATATGACTAAAGCTGATACAGAGACACATCATATTTTCTCTCTATTTCTCAGGCTCCAGCCAATGCTGTATTCAGCAGAATTTAAGGAAATGTGAGGAGGCCAGATTAGGTTCACCAATATTATTATTATTGTGATATGCCAAAGTAAGAGCTGCTGAGTTATGTAGGAACTTGGATATAAAAGATCTACATTATTCAGAGCATTGAATTTAGTTTAAATGTCATTGCTAGGAGAAAATGCATACACACACACATACAAAAACACAACATATTTTTTTAAAAGTTAAGCAAAAAAGCAAATAATTTCCAATGGAATTGGTAGATGCAAAAAGGGGAGGAAATATATCTTCAACATTTAATTCAATAAGAGAATGGAGCACAGCAATAGATGCAAAGTTAAATAAATGTTTTCTTCTGAATTACTCAACTGTGCACCTAACCAGAACTTACACTTCAAAAGTTAAAAAAAACATGACAAAAATACAATTAATTGATTGATTCAACACCAGCATTTGTTCAATGGTGCTTCCAGGTGGTTTAGCTTTCAAGACATATTTCACAGATTAAGCATTAAGTTTCCCTTCTGCCATCAACCTCATTCAATGATTTCTTGTGTGGCTATCAACTATCAAGTCAGAACATTACTGGTGGCAATAGACAATCTTTTTCCTGCCTTTCTCCATTGCTGCCCGTGGTTAAGGCATCTGGCTAGAAACTAGGAGACTGAAGAAACTGATATCTGATTTCCCCTTTAGGCATAAAAGCCACTTGAGTGACTTTGGGCCAATAACTCTCTACCAGAGCAACCTACTTCACAGGGTTGATGTTGTTGTGGGGAAAATAGGAGTAGTGTGTTTGTGTTTGATGCCTTGAGTTATTTATAAAATAGTAAAGGTGGGAAACAAAAATATTAAAAAAAGTTAATTGAGATAAATTTGAGGGGTTGTCTAATAGAATAAGCCCCCCCTGTCAACTTGCAAAGCTTTCAAGTTGCCATAAGCAGGAAGGGGGAGAGTTGCTGATTGTACTAACTGAAACTACATTCCTCAAATGGTTCTTTTACTGATTGTGTCCTAGGTTACTGGAGTCAGCAGGAGGGATGTGGGTTTCTCAGCCTACCAACCTTGTTCATTGGAGAATGTGATTCATGACATGTCTAGTTAGGAGTGGGTGAAAACAGGGTCATGATGGCATGTAACTTACATGAGCTTGGTTCTGACTACATCAGAGTATTGCCAAAATGTTGCTCCTAATAAATGGCTATATTTCTTTAGAGGTTTGGCTTGTGGCTCATGAATTAATTAGGACATCTTCCGGAAACATCACATGCTTGATCTGTGGACTGTCACTGGGCCATGGCATGCTAGAAACCAGGTCCCACAAATGAAGCCCCATCTGTGGGATGCAGGCAGTACATAAAACCATATCTCCTCCAGTCCATGGAAAAACCTCTCTCTATGAAACTGGTCCCTGGTGCCCAAAAAGTCCCTAGGGGTTACTGACATAGAAGAGGACCTTGACCAGAACGTGCCACACTGTGCACCAGTAGTGAAAATTGAGCTGTATTTGCAGCTCCGGGTGACTGGCAGATGGACATGCATGCCCGAGTGAGATTTGGCTTTTGTGCATATGCAAGAAGTGAAATCTCATGAGAGAATGTGCACGAGTGAGAGATTTTGGTGACTTTTGGTGATTATTTTGCTTCCACACATGCACAGAAGCAAAAAAACTCACCAAAATCTCACATGGCCACGTGTTCTCTTACAAGATTTCACTTCCTGTGCATGCGCAGAAGCCAAATCTCCTTCAGATGTGCACTCATGCACCCGCCGGTCACCCAGAGCTGCATGCGCATCACATCAGTAGTGGCGGTAAGTAGGAACTCCTGCCTGGTCTTGACCCATTTTCAAAGCACTTAAGAATAGGACAAGAAATAACAGATGGAAACATATAAAGGAAAAATCCGACCTAGAAGTATAGAGAAATTTCCCGACAGTGAGAACAGTTAATTAGTGGAAGAGCTTGCCTGTGGAAGTTGTGGATGCTCCATCACTGGGATTTTGACAAAGCAATGGGACAGCCATTTGTCTGGAATGGAATGGAATGGAACAGAATGGAAGAGAACAGAACAGAACAGAATAGAATTCTTTACTGGACAAGTGTGATTGGACACACAAGGAATTTGTATTAGGTGTATAAGCTCTCAGTGTACATAAGGAGAATAAAATACATCCATCAAGAATAAAAGATGCAATTCCTCTTGCTTCTCCTCTGTTCCATTCGTGGGGAACTTGGGTGGACAGGAACAGAGGAGAGGTAAGAAATAGGAAACAACTGCATTTATTTTAACAACTTCAGCACCAGGCAACTTCTGAACAGAACAGCAACAAAAGCCGGCTGACAGCTCCTTTATATGGGAGCTGTCAAACAGGCAGACCAATGGCGTCTATTTATTTTCCCACTTGCTGGCTGCTCGCATCTTAGCCAATCAGGCTCGACTTGCAGCCGACATGGCTTTTGGTACCATCGTAAGTCTGAGGACTTAACACCCCTCACCTCCCAAATGGAGCATGCATAGTTGGACAGGTACGCCGGCTGATGCTGGCTCTGCCCAGATCATCTCAGTTCAGGGGAGGCAGCTGAACAGGGAGGAGCTGATGAAGACTTCTCTGGAACACCCAATGACTCTGCTTCAATTTCAACTGGAGGCCTGTTCAGCACTGGAAGGGCTGCATTCATTCAGGTGAGTCTGGCATTGAGACTGCCTCAGCTGTTGATGTTTGGGCTGATTCTGGCTGGGCTGGAAGGCCCCTGGAGTGTGGAGGGTCTGGGGCAGGTTTGGGCCTGTTCTGGCTGCTGAATATTTGTGCCAGGAACTCATTGCCTTAATTCTTGATATGTCACCACATATTTGAACATTGGAAAGCTGGACCATAAGAGTATAGCCCAGTTAATTGAGTAATATGCCCTGACAGTCACTTTTGACAGGTCTCATAGTTTTGGGCAAAAACTGGGATCCCAACTACGAATGCCCTGGTACCTGGCAAGCGGGGTCTGTCCTGTGTCATAGCTGGGGTGCAGATGGTCCACTTGGGTCCTAAGATGGCGGCCCATGAGTATGTCGGCAGGGCTTTGACCAGTGGGCTGTCAAGGAGTGGTATGTTGAACCAATAGGTATTGGCACATATTATTGTGTCAATTTCCCTCCCCCAGGTGGCCCAATGCCTCTTTTGCTAATCTTATAGCTTGTTCTGTCAGTCCATTGGTGATTGGATGGCATGGTGCCATGATGGCATGGTGCGTGGCCAAGAATCCTTGGAAAGGTGCTGATGTGAACTGGGACCCATTGTCTGTTACTCTAAGGTGTCTGGCAGTCTGTGAGTTGTAAACAGCCTCTCCATTCAACTTTACTAATAAGCTCTCAAATCATACTGGGAAACAAATAAAAACAATATAATTGAAAGGTACAAGCAACATGATTATAGTAATAAGTAGGAAATGATAGATACTAGTAAGGAAGAGAAGAACAATAGTAATACTATTTGGACGTTTGTTCCAAGCATTTATTGAAAGTTGGTTGGTAAATCCACAGTGACTGTTTAAACATTCCTGAGATAAACATATATCCATCCTAAGATAAAATACAGGAAATAGTATAAGGGCAGACTAGATGGACCATGAGGTCTTTTTCTGGTAAAAATCTTCTATATTTCTATACAGTCTTAGTGAATTACTTGACAGTGTTGTGGGAATTAATTGTCAGAGTGATGGCATTCGGGAAAAGACTGTTCTTATGGCTTGTTTGTCTTGGGATGCAGAGCTGTATAGCATTATTTTTTAGGGTAGAAGTTGAAACAATTTATTTCCAGGATGTGAGGAGACTGTAGATATTGCTCTTTGACTTGTATAGAATCTTCTGTTTGAGCAGGACTAAAAGATATCCAAGGTCCTTTCCAACTCTACTATTTTCTTAATTCTGTTAAAAACTTGCCTTTTATTAAATCAGATCTTTTATTTATATAACAATCAAAGCCTGATTTAACCATGTGGGGGGGGGGGGGAGAGTCTGCTCCTGTATTAGAAGAGAATACAGGAACCTGACAGTGAAAGTCAGAATCTTTTTATTGGCATCTAACTTCTCTACAATCCAACTTACTGTTCTTTCTCATCTCCTGATAAAGGGGCTTGCCAAATAGTTCTGCTTGCAAAGCCCAGCTTTAAATACTCTTCTGTTTTTGTAACCAACAGTCAGTTCCCAGGTGGTTTTGCGTTTCTAAAATTAGAAGTGATTAAACTAATAAAAGTAGAGGCCAGGATAGACTGAGACAAAATAGGGTTGTGTCCATTCCAAACAAAAGAAGAGTTGGTGTGGATGACAATTTGCTTCACTTTGAAATGAGAACATGATGTCCTCTAAAGGCGAAGGAATCAAAAGTTTACATCTCACTATCAGGGTGGCTATCTGCCGCTGAAGAAGTGCAGACAGTGCTGTTGCTATCTTGCCTCCAAAACAGCCTGTTTATATTTCTTCCCCATTTACTCTTCCAAATCAAAAGATGTGACCGCATATCAAGTCCTATAAGATCGAGACGTTTTTATTTTTAATTCCATGTGAACAAAACCAACGCATCATATCTCAACAATCATGCTGAACTCTTCAAATTGTGGAAAGTTAACGAAGCAGACCAACTTTTTGAAGTTTCTCCTTTGAATGAAAACCTCATTTTAAAAAGTCATCCTGTAAATGTTCTTTGCCACAAGAGTATCTTCAGCACTCTCCAGTAGCTGCTTCTAAACATTATGCTAGACAATACATATTAAAATATTGATATTAATCAAAATATTAATACAAATTATAGCAAAAATACAACTTGAATAGTAGAAAATAAAATAAATACTGGAATAGAAATGCTTCCTTGACAGCAGATATCTGAAACATGTGCAACAAAGGCCATACAAGCATGCATTTGTTATGCTCTTATTGTATTATCCAGGGGTAAAATACATCTCTGAATGTTCAACGGTTCTATGCAGGCTCCAATATAGCAATAGCTCTTAGACTTATATACTGCTTCTTAGTGCTTTTACAACCCACTCTAAGCAATTTACAGAATCAGCATATTGCCCCCAACAATCTGGGTCCTCATTTTACCCACCTCGGAAAGATGGAAGTCTGAGTCATCCTTGAGGCTGGTGAGATTTGAACTGCCGAACTGCAGCTAGCAGTCAGCTGAAGTAGCCTGCAATACTCTAACCACTGTGCCACCTCAGAACATACTTGCAGCATGGATCTTGTTCCTGTCTTATGACCTAGGAATCGGTTTCATCCCATGATTGCAATTTTTTGATTCATGAAAGATATGTTTCTATTTCAAATCTGAAATCCTAGCTGTGTGTTTGCTGCCATGAACAAAGATGCACATCACTCTTTTACATTTTACTGCACAAAGTCTAGCTTGAAGCAAAATGCAAACTTGAATTGTTATTCTTTGGCTCTATGATTAATCTGAACTCAAAATCAAGATGTTGTTATAGAAATAAAATCGGGGGTAAACTCTTAGGGAAGCCACCTTAACAGTACATTGCAAATGTAACTACAGTAAGAGACAACAGCAGTTAACAATTTGTTGTTCATTTCCTCTTACATTTCATTTTTGTTACAAACATTATATTCATGACCTGCTCTTTGTTTCCTGGATCACTGATGTCATTACTTTGCAAACACATATGCAGCAAATGGATATTTATGGTAAATGAAAAACTGGTGCAGTACATCTAAGAGGACTGATAATAATTATATATTTTCCATTGTATACATGATACCTACCTTATATAATACCCAACACCCTGGGGGGGGGATTATTGATGCCTTCAGTGTGGGTCCGCAACTATTGCGTCCTCCTCGACCCACAACTAACGTTAGAACACCATCTTTCGGCCATGGTGAGGGGGGCGTTTGCCCAGGTTCACCTAGTGCACCAGTTGCGGCCCTATTTGGACAGGGAATCTTTGCTCACGGTCACTCATGCCCTTATCACCTCGAGGTTCAATTATTGCAATGCTCTCTACATGGGGCTACCATTGAAGACTGTTCGGAAACTTCAAATCATGCAGAATGCAGTCACGTGAGCGGTCATGGGTCTCACCAGATACACCCATGTTTCTCCAACACTCTACGGTCTGCACTGGTTGCCGATTGGTTTCCAGACACAATTCAAAGTTTTGGTGATGACCTATAAAGCCTTACATGGCATTGGACAAGATTACTTACGGGACTGTCTTCTGCCGCATGAATCCCAGCGACCAGTTAGGTCCCACAGAGTTGGCCTTCTCAGGGTCCCATCGGCCAGACAATGTCATCTGGTGGGGCCTATGGGAAGAGCCTTCTCTGTGGCAGCCCCTGCCCTCTGGAATCAGCTCCCTCAAGAGATTCGCATTGCCCCCACCCTCCTCGCCTTTTGCAAGAGTCTTAAGACTCATTTATATTGCCAGGCATAGGGCAATTAGATCAAGCCCCCATCCCTGTTTATGAAATGTGATGTGTGGTTGTGAATGAATTGGCTGACTGATTTTAATATATATGGGATTTTAGTAGTAATTTTTAATTAATTTAGATTTGTTGCTGTATTGTTTTTGTATCTTGTGAGCTGCTCCGAGTCTTCGGTGAAGGGTGGCATACAAATCTAATAAATAATTAATGATGATGATGATGATGATGATGATGATGATGATGATGATAATAATAATAATAATAATAATAATAATAATAATAATAATAATAATAATAATAATAATATACTTTACTGTAAATGTGTGACAGTATAATAAGGTGAAAGCCCCCCTGTTTCTTTCTCTCTCAGAGAGAGAGAGAGAGAAAGAGAGAGTGTTCGTGTCTTTCTTGCAGTCCTTGTTTTCAAAAATATTAGAGAAAGAGAGAGGAAAGAGAGAACTATTTGTATATTTTATTTATTTATTGAATGTATATTGCCGCCTATTCGTCCATGGTGATATATTATGAATCTTAAAAATTCTCTTAACTTTACTGGCGCACACTGTTTTTGGGATCTATGTCTTTTATGACTACAGTGTTCCACTCCTCCACCAGCTGTCCCTTCTCCTGTTTATGCACACGGAACTCTGGGATCAGTAGCTCTTGAAAGAAAACTCCTATTTCTGTGTCCCTCCAACTTTTAGATTTATTGCCCATTTGCTGTCCAAGAGAAGGGCCTGGCTGTGCAACCTGCAGCTCAGAATGTGACTTCTGTTGCAATACTGCTTGTAACTGATTCCAACAAATCTCATAAAACATAGACAACGTGGACATAAACACAAGGAAGCAACTTTCGGTAAACATCCCCAAACGCTATTTAGTATTTGGCTTCAATTTTCCCCTCATGATAATAAAATTACAGGCTGGAGCTTCTCCCTGCTATCTCTGTTTGCTTCTAAGATCTGCTTAGACCATAGAAATATGCACTTCCATGTCACACTTTTCCAATTCTGGTGTACTAAAACTTCAGCCAACCTTTTTACTCACTTCTGGGGGCAGTCAACAAGACCTAATGAAACTTAGTGTGGCCTTAAGAGTGCTTCTGCTACTAGGAATGACCATATTCTTGCTATAAGCTTGAGTAGATAATTGACAATTGAAGTTTCGATGCTTTTCTTAGCTTGGCTCTTACATTGCTAGATGGTGACATTTTGGAATTCCCCATCTTGCTGTCCAAACTGGCAAACATTTAATAGAACTTGGAGTGGCTGACTCTGCCAAGGACAGAAGCAGGTGAAGCAATGGACAGATTTATTTGAGCCTTGGCAGTAAAAGCCGAGGCAACCTATCTCCTATTCTTCTCTGAACTCCCAAACCCAATCCCCACACCATGAAACCCACAAAGCACTTGACTGCTAATTGCTTAGTGAGCTGGTAAAACAGAGGAGGAGCCGCTTGAGAACAATTGAAGAATTGTATTCAATTAAAATAAATTGAAAAAAACTAGAGAAGGAAAGAGGGTGATTCATTTGGAAAACATTAAAGCAGGGGTGTCAAACTCATAGTCCATGGACCAGATGTGTCATGTGCTGGCCCGGCCCCATCCAGTTTAATGAAGGGGGGAAAGTCCTGATATGTCACATGACAACATTGTGACAATGCACATTTGACACCCCCAGTGGACCCCAGCTACAAAAAAAAGGCAAAAAATCAGATCCAGGGAACTACAGACCAATCAGCTTAATATCAATACCTGGGAAAATACTGGAAAAAATAATTAAGAAACAGATCTGCCACCACTTAGAAACAAACAAAGTAATAACCAACAGCCAACATGGGTATGTTAAGAACAAATCAAACTAAAACAAACCAATCTCATTGACCAAATTAATAGACCAGAGAAGCGCAATGGACATAGTATACTTGGACTTCAGCAAAGCATTTGACAAAGTGGACCACAACCTATTTCTCCACAAGCTTAAAAAAGTGGGATAGAAAGCTATACAACCAGATGGATTAACCAACTGACCAACTGTACGCAACAAGTAGTCCTCAATGGATCCAAGTCCACATGGAGAGAAGTAATCAGTGGGGTACCACAAGGTTCCATCCTAGTCCCAGTACTCTTTAATATCTTCATTAATGACTTAGATGAGGGAATAGAAGGGGAACTAACCAAATTTGCAGATGACACCAAGCAGGCGGCAGTAGCCAATACCACAGAAGACAGGCTTAGGATCCAGATGGACCTTGACAGACTTGTACACTGGGCCCAAGAAATAAAATGAAATTCAATGCAGAGAAAAGTAAAATCTTACACCTAGGTAAGAAAAACCAAAGACATACATATAAACTGGGTGAAACTACACTCAATAGCAGCAACTGCAAGAGGGATCTTGGAGTATTGGTGGACAACCAACTAAATATGAGCCACCAATGTGCAGTGGCAGCCAATCCTGAGTTGCATTAACAGAGGGATACAATCAAGGACTAGGGAAGTACTAATAACACTCTATAAAGCATTGGTTAGACCACACCTAGAGTACTGCATCTGGTTTTGCTCACCACACTATAAAAATGATATTGAAACTCTAGAGAAAGTGCAGAAGAGAGCAATCATGATGATAAGGGGACTGGAAACTATAATATATGAAGAGAGGTTGCAGGGACTGGGCATGGCCAGTCTGGCAAAGAGAAGGACCAGCAGAGACATAATAACAGTGTTCCATTACCTGGGGGGCTACCACAGAGAGGAGGGAGTCAGGCTGTTTTCCAAAGTACCAGAAGGCCAGACTAGGAATAATGGATGGAAGCTGACCAAAGAGAGATTCAACCTGGAAATAAGGAGGAACTTTCTGCCAGTGAGAGCGATCAACCAGTGGAACAGATTGCCTGCGGTGGTTGTAAGTGCTGCAACACTTGAGTCTTTCAAGGGGAGATTGGACTGCCATTTGTTTGAAATGATGTAGAGACTCCTGCCTGAGCAAGGGGTTGGACTAGATGACCTACAAAGTCTCCTCCAATTCTTTTTTTTTTTTTAAAGCTATATAAACATCCAGAGTGAATCAGGGTGGGAAATACTTGCGGTAATTGCTATTATTCCTGATTCTTCTATATAGCAGTTACAGAAATTCATTTAGTGACTGTTCAAAATTATAATGACACTGAAAAAACACTGCCCGTTTTTCATACTTATGACCTCTAAAGAATCCCCATGGACACATGATCAAAATTTGAGTGCTTGGCAACCGGTTTATATTTATCACATTTGCAATGTCCCAGGGTCAGATGGTAGGTCTTAAGCATAAAACTTATCAGGAAAGACTTAATGAACTCAATCTATATAGTCTGGAGGACAAAAAGGAAAGAGGGGACATGATTGAAACATTTAAATATGTTAAAGGGTTAAATAAGGTTCAGGAGGGAAGTGTTTTTAATAGGAAAATGATCACAAGAACAAGCAGGCACAATCTGAGGTTAGTTGGGGGAAAGATCAAAAGCAACATGAGAAAATATTATTTTACTGAAAGAGTAGTAGATCCTTGGAACAAACTTCCAGCAGACATGGTTGGTAAATCCACAGTAACTGAATTTAAACATGCCTGGGATAAACATATTTATTTATTGGATTTATTGGATTTGTATGCCGCCCCTCTCCGGAGACTCCATCCTAAGATAAAATACAGGAAATAGTATAAGGGCAGACTACATGGACCATGAGGTCTTTTTCTGCCCTCAATCTTCTATGTTTCTATGTTTCTAGGTAATCAATTTTTGTGACCTTTTCACGAGCAAATTCAATGGGAAAGCCAGATTCACTTAACAACTGTGTTAATAATTTAACAACTGCAGTGATTTGCATAACAAGTGTAGCAAGAAAGGTTGTGAAATGGGACAAAATTCAACCTCTTATTCAGTAAAAGAAATGTTGGGCTTAATTGTGATTGTAGCTCTAGGACTACCTGTAATTATGAACTACAGTGGTACCTCGAGATACGAGTTTAATTCGTTCCGGACCTGGGCTCTTAAGTCGAGCAGCTCTTATCTCGAACGACTTTTCCCCATAGGAATTAATGTAAATAATTTTAATTGGTTCCAGCCCTCAAAAAACTCACAAAGTTAGTCTAAATTATGCAGAAAGACATGTTTTTAATGAAGAAATGTACATGTACATATAAATGAATAATGAAGTTTCTTTCACTTAACTTGTAAACTTTCTTAAACTTTTAAATTTACATATGTTCAACTTCTCTGCCACCCAATCCTGTAGGACAGAGGTCCCCAACCCTTTTTGCACCAGGGACCGGCTTTAAGCGATCAAGAGAGGAATGGGTGAATGAATGGACGGAGGGTGGGAAGGAAGGAAGGAAAGAGGGAAGGGACAGGAACAGAGGAAGGAAGCAAGGAAACTTATGAAAGGGGAGAGTAAGAGAGGAATGAGTGAAGGGAGGGAGGGAGGGAAGAAGGTGGGAAGGAGAAAGAAAAGAAGAAATAGAGGAAGGGAAGGTAAAAGAGAGAAAGAAAAAGAGCAAGAAAGAAAGCTGCAAGCACCCCCCCGAGCCCCCCAGGCCGGCTGCAACCTTTTAAAACACGCGCGCCGCTTCGCAGCTGTCTCCTGAAGCCGAACGCGGAAGTTAGCGTTTGGCTTCAGGAGACAGCTCCTTGGCGCTTGTATCTCGAATTTGGGCTTGTAAGTAGAACAAAAATATCTCTCCCCTCCCAGCTCTTATCTCGAGTTGCTCTTAAGTAGAGCAGCTCTTATGTCGGGGTTCCACTGTACTATTAATTTATCTGGATAATAGATAAAAATCTTGATAGGATATCTAACTCCTCTCATATTTCCATAAACACAGAGGCCTCTCAGATCTCTTGCTTGTTAATTGGGGAAGATTATTATGTGCACCTTATGAATTGTATGAATTTTATTTTATTTTATTAAATATAAATAAACAAAAGGTGCTTTTTGTGTTAATCGCACCCACAACTTTGGTGAATGCGGCCCCCATAGAGTTAAGAGTGTCCTTGGACCCAGAAAACATTGTACATTGTGCCAGGATGAATAAAGCTGTGCTATTATGTTACTGATGGTAATAAATTAATAACAACAAAAAATGACATGGGAAGGATGTGGTTTACTGATGTTTCAAAAGAATAAGTTTTATTTCAGAAAGTAAACAATTTTTTTTGACTGAACTATAATTTATTTTTCACTCCTTTAATACCAGCATGAGTTCACTCATCGTCCAAACTCTCACAGCCTTTATTTGGACCAAGCTTAGTGAGACAATTCTGAAATGGTGTTTTGTTGTCTCAGCTGTTCTGATGAAGTGAGCAAAGCCAAGGTCTCTTGGTTTGTCTTTCCACAGTTAACCTGTTCAGGGACGGTTTAAATGCATTGGTTCTCCATAATGTAAATTATGTATCCCTGAAAATGAAGAAGCAAGGAAGGGTCAAAAAAAGAAACCTTTCATAGCCATGGATAAAGCAAATATTCCATCCTCATAATCCTGATCTTTGATTTCTTTGAACCCCACAGTATGGATGATAAAAAGCAAAACTTTACAGAGATGCTTAGCCTACTCCAGTCACCTATCAACAGTGATGGGCTAAGGGCCGCCGATAGACGGGTATTACTGGGAGGGGCGTACCGGGCCCAGGGAAATTGAATAATGGGGGGGGGGACCCGGCGCTTCTCCTGCTGAGCCCAGTCCTCTCCCGGTGGCTTTCGGCTCCTCCCACCGAGGAGCTGCAAGGCTGGCCTCGGAGCCCCGCGCGGCCAGCGTTCCCTCGTGCCCGGCGGGCTCCCCTTTCCTAAACCCCCACCAGCCCCCTCCTTCCCTTCCCGCCCTGCCCTCCTTCCCCGAGGCGTCCCTTGCCCATCATCCCCTGCCGGGCAATGGGGCAGCGGGACTGCTAGATGGGCAGCTCTTCCGGCGAGGGTGGGCAAGGGGCGCCCTTTTCAGCTCTTGGCCTCCGCCCGCGCAGAAAGCATCCTTCCTTGCATCCAGCGCCGGCCATGGGGTCTTCCGCCGCCGCCTTCCGCAAGGCCCCCCGAGGAGCTGCGTGGGTCTCCAGCCTTCTCCTGGTGAGTCACCACGGCAAAGATGCGGGCGAGGGAGAAAGGGAAGAACCCGGCGCCTCGGGCGCTTCCCTCTTGGCTCTTGCGGTAGAGGGGCAGGTGGTTTGTGGGGAGCGGGGGAGGGAATGAGCCGGCATAATCAAAATCACAACTTCTTTCGTTTCTTTTTCTTTCTTTCTCTATTTCTCTCTTGCTCTTTCATTCTTTTTTCTTTATCTTGCTTTCTTTCTTTCTCTTGCTTTCTCTCCTTCCTTCCCTCTTTCCATTTCTTTCATTCCCCCTCTCTTTTTATTTCTCTTTCATTCTCTTTCTTTCCTCTTTCTTTCTTTTGTTTCTTTTTCTTTCTTTCTCTCTTTCTCTCTTGCTCTTTCATTCTTTTTTTCTTTCTTTTGCTTTCTTTCTCTTGCTTTCTTTCTTCCTCTTTCTTTTTCTCCGTCCTTCCCTCCTTCCATTTCTTTCATTCCCCCTCTCTATTTTTATTTCTCTTTCATTCTCTTTCTTTTTTTCTTTCTCTTTCTTGCTCTTTTTCTTTCTCTCTTTTACCTTCCCTTCCTCTATTTCTTCTTTTCTTTCTCCTTCCTACCTTCTTCCCTCCCTCCCTTCCTTCAGTCCTTCCTCTCTTACTCTCCCCTTTCATAAGTTTCCTTGCTTCCTTCCTCTGTTCCTGTCCCTTCCCCCTTTCTTTCTTTCTTTCTTTCTTTCTTTCCTTCCTTCCTTCCCTCCCTCCATTTCTTGCGTTCCTTCTCCTTCCTCCCTTCTTTCCTCCCTCACTCCCTTCTTTCACTCCTTCCTCTCTTACTCTCCCCTTTCACACCTTTCCTTGCTTCCTTTGCACCCTTCCTCTGTTCCTGTCCCTTCCCTCTTTCCTTCCTTCCTTCCCACCCTCCGTCCATTCATTCACCCATTCATCTCTTGATCGCCCCTTTTACCATTCCTTCCTTCCTTCCTTCCTTCCTTCATAGCTCACCCTCGCCTTTCCTCCCTTCCTTCCAGATGGGAGTGCCCCCTCAAGACACCTGCCTGACTGCTGGTACCCTGCTTTTTCTCTCCCCTCGTCCTTTCCAGCTCCTCTCCGGTGGCTGCCGGGTGTGGTATCCCCCTCCCCTCTCCCCTCGCTAGAAAGCACATGGTTTTGTCAACAAGAAGGGAGAAGTGCCAAGGAGCCGTAAATAAGCCTCGCTCCGCCTGACCGATGCCAGGATCTTTCTTTCCCTTGTCACTCCCGCTTCTTTCTTTCTCCTGGACGAGTCCACACAATCGGCTTAACCCAGTTCCTGAAATAGCCTATGGCAGTGCTTCCCAACCTTGACAACTTGAAGATATCTGGACTTCAACTCCCAGAATTCCCCAGCCAGCATTCACTGGCTGGGGAATTCTGGGAGTTAAAGTCCAGATATCTTCAAGTTGCCAAGGTTGGGAAACACTGGCCTATGGGACCGCCTCGCTTGGCGTGAAGTGGGAAATGATCCCCGGGGGATGGAGTGGCTTGGCGACTTAAAATAGTTTTAAAATGGCGGGGGGCCCAGACACTTAGGCTGTATGGGGCCCCAAAATTCCTGATGGTGGCCCTGGATGGGCTCCTAAAGGTACGGTCAAGTACGCAGAACCAGTAGCAAAATTTTGATTCCTCTCGCAGTAAATGAGGTTGAATGTGTATAATTTTAGAAGAGTTGTGTGTGTGTGTACATACACATACAGTTTATATAGTAGATAATGTATATTTTTGTGTGTTTGTGTGTAATATGTATGTACACAAATGGCATATATACATAGAATTAAATAATATATTTTGGATGCTCAGTAACAGTAAATAAATAGGGAAAATGTATCTCTTTGAGACAAAGAAAGGCCAAGCACCCTGTCCCTAACCCAAACCTTTGACATAAGTGACGTCAAGTTGGCCATCTTTAAGCCAGTCACATGATCTTTAAGCAACCCCCCGGTCACATGATCGTCAAGCCACTCCCACCTGATCACATGGTCGGCAAGCCACACCTAGAGAAATAAGGCACACCCACAGTGTGGTAGTAAAATTTTTTTGCAGCCCTTCACTGGCTATCAGCAGCTTTAGTTAAATAAGTGGACAATTACTTGCTTTTCCTAAGAGACTACTCAGAGACTAATACTTTTGCATGGACTGTAGACTTTTCCAGTAAAAAGCCCTCAATAGTTCATATCCTCTCATGTGATATCATATAATATTTTCTCTCTGGCATCATTACAAGTAGTGTCTTCAGCTTCTTCAACTTGATTGCTTCTCAGAAAATATGTCTGAGTGAAAAATTTCAGCCGCAATGTGCACCTGGCAGACTGGGAGCAAATTTGGACTAGAAATATTAAATAAACTAAATCAATAGCTTACAAAGAGAATGAATATAAGGCATGTTGGAAATGAAAAAAAGAGCTAGGCACCTTCTTTCATTTATGGTGGTTATGTCCCAAAAAGTATTGGAGGAAACTCCAAAAATGGCTACAGGAAATAATGGCTACTGTAATTGAATTCTTTTTCTTAGGAATTATTAGAAAATCATATCCAAAAATTATTAAATATTTAATATTACATATAGTAAAAGCCCCAAGAATTGCCTATGCACAAAGATTGAAAGACCCACCGATACCCATTGAAAAGGAGATAATTTAAAAAATATGACTGTGGACTGATTAATGATGGAACTAAATGACCAAAGGGACTCGGACTATTACTCTACTTGTGCTAAATGGTATAAATGGACGCAAAAAAGAAATGCAAAACAACAGTAAGAGATGGACATAAAAAGAAAAGAGTATCAAAAATGACTATACAATGTATAAATATATAATATATCAATACGGATGTAAATATATGGATGTAGACCCACCTGAAAATATTAAGATGTAAATATCTTAAAAAATCAATAAAAATATGATGTAAAAAAGAAAATATGTATTTCGCTTTTCATGGAATCATATATGTCCTTTAGTTGAATCCTCTGCTCAATGCTAAAGCTACTCTGATAAATAGCCATCAGGTTTCTGTTTAACACTTCCAAGCAAGGATATAGCACCACTTTGTATTGGCTGATAGCTCCTACACCAGTATGGAAAGAATTGTCTGAAGAGAAGAGAACATGATATATGATCAATGTGCTTGGAGCTTTCATAAAAAAGAAAACCATGGATTCACTACAATTCCTTCGTGAAAGTTGTTGGTATTAAGTCAGAGCCGGAGCGGATAGCTGGAACATGTTTATTAGTCGGATTACAGCTACAACAACAACACGAACAAGGTAACTGACAGGATATATATATACCCGGTACCCACTTAGGCAGCCAATAGGAGGACCGGATTTCTCCCGCCTCCCGGAGGCAACAAATCATATAACAAGTCCTTATTGCTAGGCAAATACACTACACACCTTCCCCCTTAGATTGGAAACCACGTAATCTTGTAAGTAACTGGGGGAACGTCTGACCCGCTCTGAGCGGCGGAGGAGTGGAACTTCACCAGAATGATGTAATTCGGTTGGGCTTCCGAATTGGCCCCTGGGAACTGTGTCACTGTTTCCTGCGGAATCCCTAGTAGGGGGTGGGGCACTTGCTTGAGGCGAAAGAGGGATGCCCAACCCATCCCCCTGATGACCTAACTCACAGTTCGGAACAATTGGAGGAGTGGGGCACGTACAAGGCCTCAGTTGATCTATATGGCGATGCCAAACACGCCCATCAGGGAGCTCCACCTCGTAAGACCTGGGCCCCTTAATCGCCGTGACCTTTCCAGCCACCCAGGGGGCCCCGCCGCTATACGATCGGGCAAAAACTGGTGCATTTAGGCCAAAAGAACGCCTTGGGGCAGGCCAAGGGGGCTCACTTGAGTAGGTGGGGTTTAACCTGTCCAGGGTAATCCTAAGCTTTCGGCCCATGAGCAACTCAGCCGGAGACTTATTAGTTGGGGTAGTAGGAGTGGCGTGTTGGGAGAATAAGAACTCTGCGAGTTTTTCCTGCCATGTACCCCGGGACATCTTCTTTAGGGCATCCTTTGTGGTCCGCACCATCTGTTCTGCCTGCCCATTTGAGGCTGGGTGCCATGGGGCTACGAGGGCGTGGCGAATTCCCGCCCCAGCTAGGAACCCCTCAAACTGGGTCGACGTGAATTGAGGGCCGTTGTTGGAGACTAACAAATCCGGGTAGCCGTGGGTTGCGAACAGAGAGTTTAAGATCTGGATGACAGCCAGGGATGTGGTCGAGTGCAACAAGTTAACTTCTAACCAACGGGAGTACGCATCCATGGTAACTAGGAACATCTGACCCATAAATGGCCCTGCTAAATCTACATGTACCCTGGCCCACGGGCCAGCCGGTGGTTCCCAAACTAATGGGACCTCCCGCGGAGGGGACGCTCTATGCTCCTGACAGGGTGAACACTGGGCTACTCTACGCTCCACGTCACGATCGAGGCCGGGCCACCATACATAACCTCTTGCCAAGGCTTTCATTCTCACCACCCCTGGATGACCCTTGTGCAGGAGGGAGAGTACCTTGTCCCTTAATTTAGGAGGAATGCACACCCGGCACCCTCGCAATGCACACCCTTGGATGACT
Organism: Erythrolamprus reginae; assembly: GCF_031021105.1. NCBI lineage: Eukaryota > Metazoa > Chordata > Lepidosauria > Squamata > Dipsadidae > Erythrolamprus > Erythrolamprus reginae. The sequence continues at coordinate 151,184,689 of NC_091950.1, read as the reverse complement.
GTAAGCTCATCTTTGCATCGGAAAAATGGGGTGAATTCCGCGGAGGGGGTGAATGGGGGCCACCCTCGTAAGACCCATTGTAGGACAGTGGATAACATCGGGTCGTGTTTGGACTCATCAGCAATTACGGTGGCGGATAATGCCAATGGCTGATCGGTGATGGCTAATACTGATGATGCCAGGGCCGGATCCTCGAGCAACCGCGGCGAGGGGCAACGGCTAAGGGCGTCAGCATGGGCAATGTTGCGCCCTGGCCGGTACAACAGATGATAGGAGTAATTGGCCAGAAACACTAACCATCGGGACATCCTTGGAGATAAGATGAGAGGGCTCTGGCGGTCACCTGACAATAGGCCGAGAAGAGGCTGGTGGTCAGTTACAATGTCAAAGGGGCGGCCATAGAGGTAGTCATGAAACCGCCGGACTCCGGCTATTATGGCCAGGGCTTCCCTATCAATGTGGCCAAAATTCCTCTCGGCTTTGGCCAGAGTCCTCGAAAAGAAAGCCAGCGGTACTTCAGACCCATTAGGAAGCTTGTGGCTGAGTACAGCCCCCACCCTGTATGGGGAAGCGTCACAGGTCAAAATCAATGGCAAGTGGGGGGAATACTGCGCTAGAACTGTGTTAGACATGAGAATTTCTTTGACCGCTGCAAAAGCATCTGCCTCCCGGGGGCCCCAATCCCATTTCCTATTCTTATCGAGCAGACGGTGTAGGGGCTCGGCCAAAGACGCTTTGTGGGGGATGAAAACTGCGTAAAAGTTCACTAACCCCAGGAAAACCATGGAGCTCAGCTTTGGACCTAGGGGTGGGAGCTTCCCAAATGGCCTTGGTCTTCTCGGGAGTGGGATGGATTCCCTTCCTATCTATTATGAACCCCAAAAATTCCACCTGGGGCACACCGAACATGCATTTGTGTGCTTTGATTTTAAGACCGGACTCTTTAAATTTAGAGAGGACTAACTTGACACTGTTGAGGAGGTCAGCCTCGGACTGGGCGGAGACTAAGACATCGTCGAAATATGGAACCGTGCCCAGGATTCCATATAGCAACCGTTCCATAAGTGCTTGGAAAATTCCCGGGGCCGTGGACACCCCAAATTGCAGACGTTTGCACCTAAACACTCCCCTGTGAGTTGTAATCGCCTGTGCATCAGCTGCCAGAGGGTCCACGGGAAGCTGTAGGTAAGGCTGGGAGAGGTCGAGTTTCGCGAATATAGTACCCTCCCCCAACAAGTGCAACAGGTGTTGCACGACCGGCACTGGGTAGGAGTGGTGGCCTAGTGCCTTGTTGATAGTGCACTTATAATCACCACAAATCTGAATTCCGCCCCCCGCCTTCACAGCCACCACTATGGGGGTCTCCCAGGTGGCCTGGTCAATGGGCTCCAGAACGCCCTGGGCCACAAGGCGGTCCAACTCGGCATCCACCTTAGGGCGTAAAGCCAAAGGGACCCTATGAGGCTTGATTCTGACAGGAGGAACCATTGGATCAAGCCCGAAAGAGATAGGGGACCCCTTATAACACCACAAACTGCTATCAAATACCTCTGGAAATTGTGATGCCAACCCCGAGAATGCCAACCCCCTAGACACAAAATTAATCCCAGAAACCGACAAACCCAAAGGCCCAAACCAGTCCATGCCCAACAAATTAGCAAAAGGGCCATCCACAATAATAAGTGGTAAACGGCCTGAGAACTGTTTGAAGCGGACAAAGAAATGGCCTTGCCCCACAACCGGAATCTGGGATCCCTGGTAATCCCGAAGATTCAGTGGGCATGCAGAAAGGGACCGTCTGGACAGACGTGGAAAACACCGCTTGATGGTCGCCCAAGGCACCAACGAATGGGCCGAGCCCGTGTCCACCTGCATCGCGCAAGGGGCTCGCCCAAGGGTGACAGAAACGCAGATCTTCTCCCTGGACGGGCTGGTGGCGGCAACTTTGATAGGAGCTCCTGATGGACGATCGCGGCTGGATGAAGGCACCGCGGAGTAAACGGCGTTGCAATCGTACCGCCGAAAAGCAGGGTCCCTCGGTGGAGCATGGAACCCTCCTGGAATCTGGTCCTTGCTGGCAGAAGCGGAATGAGGGCGGCGAATCCTACACACCCGGGCGATATGCCCCCGGCCTCCACAACGGCGGCATGTCACATCTGCAAAAGGGCAGGCGGCCCGGAAGTGATCGCCGCCGCAGCCATGACACGGAGATGGAGGCGGGCGGGGCCGGCTAGGAGGAGCTTCACGGGGCCTAGAGGCAGCCAAATGACAAACCTCCTTCTCCTGGGCTAAGGCAGATTCGAGGTCTTGAGGCAGCTGGGTGAGTGGCTTAGCCGGGGCCGACGAGGTAGCGTTCACGGCCACATCCATTGCAGCTAAGGATTGTGTGGACATCTCAAAGGCCCTCGCTTCAGAGAGGGCGACTTTAAAAGATAATCCCTGGATGGCAAGGAGGCGGCGCTTCAGGCGTCCGTCTTTCACCCCAAAGACCAAGCGATCCAAAAGATAGTCCTCTAAATCCGCAAATTCGCAATACAGGGCAGCACGCCGGAGGGCAGCCACAAAATCGTTTATAGACTCCCCATCAAGTTGGTTCCGATGAAAAAAATTATACCGGCGAGCGCAGCGGGAGGGGGCGGGGGCGTAATGATCTTGTAAAGTGGAGAGAAACACATCCCAGGGCACGTCATGAATGGGAGTAGGAGCAAAAAGAGCCCTAGCAGTCTCGAACATTTCGGTCCCGGAAAAACTTAAAAAATAAGCCCTTTTACGATCCCCCGCTATTTCAGTATACCCATTGGAGATAAGAAAACAATCGAACCTGGCTACGTAGGAGTCCCAAGTTTCTGCTTGAGGGTCGAAAGGAGCGAAAGTGAGCTGAGTGGACATTTCGCTTACACATAAATCTGTCTCTAGGCACAAAGGAAACGGCGTGGATACGAACACAAGCCGTCGCCAATATTAAGTCAGAGCCGGAGCGGATAGCTGGAACATGTTTATTAGTCGGATTACAGCTACAACAACAACACGAACAAGGTAACTGACAGGATATATATATACCCAGTACCCACTTAGGCAGCCAATAGGAGGACCGGATTTCTCCCGCCTCCCGGAGGCAACAAATCATATAACAAGTCCTTATTGCTAGGCAAATACACTACAGTTGGCATATCACTATTCATCTACATCCAAGGAAGAGTAACATCATGCAAACAAGAGTAATGCCATGTGAACAATGTCACAAGTTTTTTGGTGATTAACTGGTTACTCTTTGCCCTGTTTATGAAAATGAAGGTTCAGGAGGAGAGTAGTAAAAGAAAAAGAATAGTAGGTAAATTATCATCAGAATGAAGAAACATAAGACATTCCCACAAGTGTCTATTTTCTGGGACTTTATTTTTTGTCACATCAGTTTGCAACAATGGCCAATATAATAAAAATCTGAAGTCCTGGAAGAGTTTTGTTTTATATTTCTGGAGGAATTGTTTAATAGGTATAGACTCATAGAAACCAGGACAGGTTTTATTATTATTACCTTATATTGCTGCCATTAATTGAATTGTAAAGTGGATTTTCTAAATTTCATTGAGTCTGTATTAATCTTGTTGGTAAATAAATATCATAAACAAAATAAAAAGTATCTACTAGCACTTCATTATTTACGAGTGCCACTATAAACATTACAAACCTAGGAATCTAGTTTAATAAACAGATTTACTATTAAAGTAAGTATGGATAAAAACAAGCAGCAAGAGACAGAATTGATGTGCCATATGGCCTATTATATGCACAAAAGCAGTGGTGTCAAACACAATTTCATCGAGGACTGCATCAGGGTTGTGTTTGATCTCAGAGGGCTGGGGGGATGGGCGTGTCCAGCTCAATGTCACTCATTGAGGTTCTGTTGTCAGCTGTGACAGCTTCCTGCAACCCTCTGCCAGCAGAAACAAAGCCCAAGAAGGCCATGTGCAGCCCACTCAGGTTCTGTTTTCTGCCATGACAGCTTCCTGCAAGGGAAAACACAACTCCTGGAGCTCCATTTTCACTGGCAGAGGGCTGCAGGAGGCCATCTTGGCTGAAAATGGAGTCTGGGACAGCTGCATGTCGCCCTCCCAAGCTCCATTTTAGCTGGCAGAAGCACTGCAGGCCAGTCCTATTGTTTCCAGGCAGCCCTTTGGGCCAGATCTAGGCTGAATCTGGCCCTCACACCTTGAATTTGATACTTCTGTACTAAACAAACCTATTGTTTCCAGAGATGGAGGATGCTGTTCCATTACCAATGTTGATAAAAGATTTAGCAGAGTTTAGGTTTGGTTGCCAAAATGAAAGAAGCTTTACTTTTCAAACATGAACAAATTGGAGATGCCATTTTGTTTTTTGTTTTATCTCTGGCAATTTCATTTTTTTTCCTATTTATTAGATTTTTATCCCACCTTTGTAGGTTACTCAAGTTGGTGAGCAGACCTAATACTCCTTGTGTCTTCTATTTTCCCTACAATAAAATCCCTGGGAGGTGAGTTGGGCTGAGAGAAAGTGACTGTCTCAAGGTTACCCAGTCAGCTTTCACTCCTAAGGCAGGACTAGAATTCAGTCTCCTGGTTTCTAGGCCAGCATCTTAACTATTAAAACAAAATGGCTAAAGGTCTGGATCATTTCACTGATAGTCAGCTGATTTTTGAAGGACATCAAAGCTAGTTAACTGACACAAACGTTTATTTCAAGGACAGTCCTGCCAGTGCAAATACCCCAAATCACAACCCCGTCAGTGCAGAGGCCTTCTGGGCTACACTGAGGAACAGTTACAACCTCCCCCATCCATGTGCTTTCCTTTTGCTCTGGGAATGAAGGAGACATTCTTCCACAGATAATAAAATCTAAGGACTGTAGTGCTAACAGTTCCACACCCGTCTGACATGCTCTTTACAAATAAATTATTGTTACCAAGAGGAGAATAGGCCTCACAGGACACCATACAGATTCTCCATCAATAAAGGACAATCATTTCCTTATTCCCTCTGATCTGACCATCCTCCACCTATCCCCCCCTTTCACATATATAACCTTGCTAAGCCCTGAGATAATCACCCTTACTCAGATTAATGATCTGCTAGAGGTTGTAGACCAGGGTTCAAACAATGAAGTCTTTGAGCGCTGCACCCCTTGCCTTTTTTTCTCCTTGGGTACAGTAGCCTTTTGGTCCACTTTTTTCCCCCAGTTGAAAGTCTCACTTATTCTAAAGCTGAAATTGGCAGCTAGCCCAGAGCCAGATGGAAGTTAACTGCTCTCTAAGAAAAAAAAATGTGATCAAGGGAATTAGAGCTGTAATTCCTTCGTCAGGGCATTAATTTCCCTCCATCCTTGCTTGCTTCCCCCATCCCTTCCCCAATTTTGCTCTTGTCTGGAAATTGCTATGGAAAAGCCAAGAAACTTGACAAACAAACCACTCCCAAAACAATTTACAAAAAATGTTAGTTTTGTTTAATGTTGTGGGGGGGAAAGGCATAACTGGGCTGAAAAAGCAAATTACCTGCAATGAGGTGATGGCATAAGAAGAAAGCATGCAATAATCCATCAGTCTGAAATACTGTTGCTAAAATATTTGTTCTTGAATTCAGGTGTGGCCAGTTTGACCCAGTTCACTGGGGTGCCCATGCTGGGAGGTTGTGCACTTGAACTAATCTTTCAGTGAAGGGAATTACCAATAATATTTTGACGAAGGAAAAGTAGAACTTAATTTAGAATCTTATGGAGACGGAATAGGTAAATAATCCAGAGGGAAAATAAAATATTGTAAATGTTAGTAGGGGAAGGATGTGTCTATCCTTACATTTTCACTGGATTTGGCCCAAAGTGAAGTTAGAGAATAATTCTTCCAAATGAAACATCCGGGGAATTTTGAGGGCAGCCCAAAGATTTTTATAAGGCATCATTTCTGAGTGTGGTTTTGCACCAAAGTAAGAATTTTCTTTCCCACATAAAGTTCCACAGTTTAAGCATGTATTTTGGTAAATATAAGTCTTTGACTTGAAACAGAAGCATCACTTTCCTCTTAATACTAGTGATATCCAGGAAGTGGCTAGATAGCACTAGCCCCCATTGTGTTGGACTTTGGGGCAGAGGGTAATTTTTATTCTTCCTAAATCACTGAAAGGTGATAGGACACCTATCCAGGTTTCCTATATTTTCCCTTGTTTCTAGATAAGTGAACAGTTGTTCACTGGGTAACTACAGACATAAATAAGGTGTGTGTGTGTGGGGGGGGGGTGTCATTTCTTGAAGGTTTTTCAGTTGATAGAACAGTTTGGACTGTTTAACATTATGCACGTGGAAGCTTAAATCTGAGATGCACACCATGTGCATCTTGGAAAAACTCATGCAGAAACATGCACACGTGAAGAATATGTAAATAAGGCACATGTTGAAGCAGACTACACAAAGGAGAACATTTTTCTGCAGGAAATTTTGCTGGCAAAAAGTGTACCCAGTAGAACAAAATGCTTCCTGAAGAGGATAACAAATACACATTTGTGCAATTTTCCCTGCCAAATTTCTGAACGGCTCGATGAAAAATTCAGGAAAACCAAAGTCAATTAAACCCTTTGTAAGAAATAAGAGACTTGTGGGCTGTTGACTCAGGTGCCATTGCCTGTACCATTAGCACCTGCTAAAACCTTTTTGATAAAGGCAAGAATTTTCACTCTACCAGTACGGTGGATGAAATCCAGCACTTTCAATTTACAAGCCAGCCAGACTACTTTGATTTTACATCTCTTTCTGTGTTGGGGACAGGGTGGAGTAGGGGTGAGGGTTAGTAGAAAGATTACTTTCAAGAGACTCAGCACACAAAGCTGTATCTTGAATAGCTGTTGGGTGTGGGATTGATGTGACAATATTTGTAGTGCATACGTGTGTGCTAGCTTTATCCCCAGTCCTTATGCTAGTAGCCATGCTAGTACAAGGGTCACTTAGAATTAAAGTTCATGTGTCCGTCATTAAGTACAAATGACACTACGTACAAAAGGGGCTGCTTGTGTGCATTTTTGTCCTCAACCTTATCAGGTAAAATCATTGTGTAGGTCACTATTTCCACTGCAACATGTCCTATTGATAAGATTGCACAGACTTTCAAACTGCTGGGAAAGCTCCCACAGAAGCTGGTAATTAACTCTCAGCTGGCTAAAGGATTCTGGGAGTTGAAAGTCCACAAGTCTTAAAGTTGCCAAGGTTGGAGACCCCTGGTCCAGTCTGAATTTTTGCATCCTCCTTCTAAAAGATTATAAAAAGAATATAATTATTCTTGGAATTGTTTACCTAATCCAATCCATGGCTCATTGTGTTAAATTTACTGACAAATTCACCAATGTTTATTATTTAGTTAAGTTGTTTGCTATGGAAATATCATATGATGCAGTATTTCTCCACCATAACAGTTTCCAGATGTCTAAATGTAAAATCCCAGCATTCCACAGTCGCAATGGCCATTGATGAGAATCTTGGGATTTGAAGTTCACGCACACTTGGAAGTTGCAAAGGATGGGGAGCATATTAATTAGCACATTAATTTATTTCTAAATATGCTGCAGAAATATTTTGAACAAGGCCAAATTTCATTGGTTGAAATCAAAGATTGTCAGGTATGTAAAAATTTTAAAAAATAAAAATTATTCAACTTCAAAATGAAAGAAAAAGGTTGAGAAATGAACATTTGGGCATATAGAAATTGACATTTGGGCATATAACATTTAATCTATAATTAAATAATGAATGACTAGTTCAGGGTGTCTAGATACAAATTAAACTTATTCTATGCAGTGGGTGAAATGGCCTCTGTTGGTTCTTGGTATGAACCATTGATGTGCAGTTCAGCTGACTTGTATGAAGTGGTATATAAGTCTAAATGCTTTTGCTATTGCTATTGCTATTCCCAGGCAAGTATTGTGGGCATATTTTGAGCAAATGCGACATTTTTTGTATTCTTCACTCTCTTTGGTGGTTTTGTTACATTTGTAGCACTTGTTGTCATTGATAGAGGTGTCTTCAATTTGGAGGTGTTTGTAGAGTTTTTTATTTTTTTTGTTTGGCATTGTCAATAATGAAATATACATCAATAAACAAGTAGTGGGTGACAATTAAGTAGTAGTTAAAACCTGATTTCAAATTCCCAACAGCTGCACACACATCTCTTGGGTTTGCTTGAACACAGTTTGGGGGCTTGGCAATTGACTGGTCTTTACGGCCATTTGCAGCATCCATGGACATATGATCAAAATTTACAATGGGTTTGGGTTTGTTTGTGTTTTGTTGCTGTTTTCTGTGAGTTGTGTCAGGTTTTTAGCAGAAAGAGGTAGTCATTGTGAATCTTTTATCATAGAAGAAAATAGAAGCCCTTAATGACCACAGTTGCTTAATGACCATTGCAAAAAAGCTAGGCATGGTCACCTGGTGACCTGTTTAACAACCACAATTACTCACAACTATAGTTTAGAGCAGGGGTCTCAAACTCAATTTACCCAGGGGCCACTGGAGGTAGAGTCTGGGTGAGGCTGGGCTGCATCAAGAAAAACTCTTACCAAAACATTCCAATGCTATCAAATGTCCATCAAATATGCCTTTTCAGAGGTGATTCCCTAAACCTGGTCTCCAATCTTGGCCACTTTAAGACTTTTTTTTAATTTTTATTTGTTTATTTTGTCCAATACACAATACATATAGAAGAGAATAGACACGAGGTAATATATATAAAGAAAAATATAAAATAGAGGAGAAGATATATTAAAGGAAGAAAATATATATGATATATGAGATAAAGAAAAGAAAATTGGACAGGGGACAAAAGGCACACTAGTGCATTTATATACGTCCCTTATGACTTGTGGACTTCAACTCCCAGAATTCCTCAGCCAGCATAGCTGAGGAATAGCCATTGCATAGCTGACTGGAGAATTCTGGGAGTTGAAGTCCATAAGTCTTAAAGAGGCCAAGGTTGAGGGATACTCCACCCACCCCAACCTAAACATCCCACCCCACCTTTCCATTCACTGGTCAGACCCACTGCCTTCGCCTGGAAAAGCTGAATAAGTGGGCGGATGGGCGGGTGCGTGGGAAGGAGACCCAGAGCCACAGGCCTCACCTGCTGCAGCAGCACTGGCCACAATGAGGCATGTCGTCTTGCTGAGCCTCTCCGACATGCGGGGGGTTGGGGGGGTGCCGGCGGTGGCAGCAACCTACAGGGGAAAAAGAGAAGTGGGCTTCGCAACTCAGGAAGAGGAACCACAGTGCACTTTCTGTCCAAAAAGCCCACCATGCACAAGCGCCCTCGAGTCGGCCACCCTCTAACGGGGAAGAGAGGAGCAGGGTGGGTGGCTTTCCTAAGGCTGCTTGCTTTGCCGATCTGGGGTTGTCCCCACCCCCTGGTCACCTTATATTCGTATGAAACTCGGGCTGCACTAACATTACATTTTGATATTGAGGTGGGAGCCGCAAACTATTGTCCTGCGGGCCGCTGTTGTCCTGCAGGCCGTGAGTTTGAGATCCCTGGTTTAGAGCTTAAGGTTCTAAACAGAAAATTACTCGCATACTAATTATGGGCATTTTTTCTCCTCTGGATGTGGGTGCCACTTTGTCTCTTCTATAGTTAAAAAAAGTTTCCTTCCACATCTGTCAGAAAGTCTGGACTTGTGATCTCTACTTTGTCAAAAGTCAATAGTTGCTGCTATGGCCCCTTTCACTCTGCCAGCTTACTACACCAGGCAAAATTTTTCTGTTTTTCTCCTTGATCTGATCTATATCTGCACCAAGAATGGACTTTCTCAAATAAGCTGCCTCCAAGGTTTTCTTGCTTCCAACATTATGATTGCAGGGGACGGTGGGATTGAGGGACTGGGGTGTTCATTTTGTGTATGTGTGTGTGTGATGGGGAGGAGTTTTATTTTCCTTTTTGGCTCAGAGTAGATTCACTATCAATATTCTTGTATCGTGAAGTGCAAAACAAAGTGGATGAGATTTCATCGTCATGTAAATTGTGAGGGAAGCCAAAAAAATAGCACAAACCAAATATTTTAGAATGCAATCCTAACACATCTACCCAAAAATCAATCCAGTGAATGTGATTGAGGCAATTTCTGAGTAGGCATGAAAAACTTCATAATATCTGGGGCTGGCAGTAGCAATTCTAGATTGGAACTTCTGTAAAAAGTGCAGTGAAGACACAAAGATGGACAATGTCATGTTCTCAAGAGCCAGGCAAGTCTATTTCTCTTGTGGATCTATGTGAGCCGAATAAAAAATTAGTCATGGATTGCAAATATATTCCAGCGGATTTTATTTTCAAAGTTCCCTGAACAGTTGGACTTAGTATGCAGAAAAAACATATAAGATTGTTGAGAAAATGTTCTTACATTCCTTGCTTCAGCAGACCTTAATAAGCTACACATGAAAAAGCTTTCAAAATGTCTACATTCCCAGTAGTGTTTCAAGCAGATGTTTTGTATGTTCACACCCCATCACGCTCTTAAGCTTTGCTGAATACCTGCAGTAAGCCACCAAATTGAGGCAAACCAACTTCTTTATAAATACTTCCTTTGAAGTCTGACCTCAATCCTAAATTTAATTGATTCCATGATGTTCTATGATCAGGGTTTTCTTTGTTCAAATGTCTACCTGATCTTTCTCAATCATAAATTACATTTTATATCAGCCTTGACAATTTCCAGATGTGTGACTTTTAACTCTGAGTTTTTGGGAATAGACAACTTTGCCATGGAATTCTGGGAGTTGAAGTCTCTATTTTGTGTAGATAATTACTATGCAGGCTTGACTGGGCAAAGGACCAGTCAAGTAAACATGTTTCTCAACAAATATTTGGATAGTACTCCATGGATGTATCAGCCAAGCAAAAATCAAGCAAACACATCAAGCATTATCCACAGTGTTAATTTATTCTAGAGGAATATATTAAAATAAGACTATTGCAAAAGAAAGTAACCGATTTCACAAAAATGTTGTTAGCATCTGGATCAAACAAATATAACACAAACATGGAAACCCTCACAAGGTTAATCTCATACTAACCTGAATGAAAGAGGAGAAATGGAATAACATGAGAGTAAAATCCTATACTGTAGTAACCACAATACCTTAGCATAGGCTGTTCACAGAATATACAGTATATGTTCTTATTATATATGTGTGTGTGCAGCTCATCACAACAATAAAACCAAAATAGCAATAGAAAAACTTAGCATTTCAGCTGTTTCTTTGATGCATCCAACAGAACCATCTCTAGATTCTAAATTTACAAACTGAGCCAGCTGTTTACAGCTATATTAATCTTCTGAAAGGCTGAAAGGGTGGGGCCTGATGGATGTTGGGAGGGGGTGGAGGTTTACAGGTAGGAGTCACCATTGGAAAATCACACTGCCTAGGTTCTATTAGATGGCAAAATTTAAAGAACAGGACATGGAGCAGCCCCATCCTTTTCAACCAGTAGTGGGCGAGTATATTTAGTGTATATTTCTCGCAAATGTCACTCAGTGCGTCAAAGGCGATAACTAGCACCTTAAATTGTATCCAGAAACCGATTGGGAGTGGATACAGCTCACACAACAGAGGCAGCGGTGGATTACGAGCTGGAATGCTAAATTGTGCTCACCGTGGCGGTTCGTAAGTTCTTGTGGGACCAGCACGATTTTGCGGCTTTACCTATTGAGGAAGCAAAATCGCTCATGGAACCGCAGGTGCACCCATTTTTGGTGAGGGTTTTTTGCTACCATGCATGCTGAAACACAGGTGTACCTGTGATTCCATGCGCGATTTTGCTTCCTCCAGAGGTGCAGCAGCAAAATCGTGCTGGTCCCCCAAGAACCTACGAGCCGCAGTGGCAAGAGCAATTTAGCATTCCGTCTTGTAGCCCACTGCTGAACAGAGGTGTAATATAGGGAAAACAATGGTGCCCATTTGGCACACGCCAATGATGTTCTGGATGATTTGTAACTTTTGAGTGGCTTTCGAGGCAGCCTCATATTGCAGCTGCACATTGCAGTAGCACAACCTGGAAGTGACCAAGGCATGAGGGATGGACATAATTGTCATGCAAGGTGATTTTGTGAGGCTGTCATCTACTCCTCGAGCCTCAAATTGCGCTCCAGCATTCTCCATCCAAAGACAGAGATAACATACCACCAACCCATAGTCACTCAGTTCTACAAGGGTTGAATCAGAGCTAGTTCTTCCTCATTCCAGATTCACTCAACTTTCAGGTATTGGGTAGCAGTGAAGTGCATCACCTACTCAGTCAGGGTGGAGATGTATAATTGGATGTCACTGACATTATTATTATTATTATTATTATTATTATTATTATTATTATTATTATTAATTAGATTTGTATGCCACCCCTCCGGAGACTCGAAGTGGCTCACTACAACAAAACACAGTACAAATCCAATACTTTAAAAAAAAACAGTTTAAAATCCTTAATATAAAAACAGTCATACATCCCAGACAAACCATGCATAAAATGGAATGACCCATGAAGGACTATTCATCTTCAGCACTACTGGAGCATCCTCTGAGAGTGTCGTAGTGTGGGCACATCCAGCAGGCATACACATACCCGTCGGCATGAGATTCGGCTTCTGCGCATGCACAGCAAGCAAAATCTCACATGAGGACACATGAACAAGCGAGGTTTAAGTGATTTTCACCAATATTTTTGCTTCTGTGCATGTGCAGAAACAAAAAATCAGCAAAAATAATTGAAATCTCAGTTGTGCGAGTGTCCGCACACAAGATTTTGCTTGATGCACATGCGCAGAAGCCAAATTTCATGTGGGGCAAGGGGCCATGCGTCAGGGACATATAGCTCCCATTTTTCCAACTGAAGCTGCGCACCGGTCTGCGTAACCAGCAGCCCTTTACTGATAGGGAAGGTTGGTAGGAAAGGTTTGCCTATTGGTAATTAGTTTTGCCTATTGGTAATTAGATTATTGGTAGGGAAGGTTTGCCTATTTGCCGATGACTCTAAAGTGTGCAATAGGGTTGATATTCCTGGAGGCATCTGTAATATGGCAAACGATTTAGCTTTACTAGATAAATGGTCAAAGCAATGGAAACTGCAGTTTAATGTTTCCAAATGTAAAATAATGCACTTGGGGAAAAAGAAACCTCAATCTGAGTATTGTATTGGTAGTTCTGTGTTAGCAAAAACTTCAGAAGAGAAGGATTTAGGGGTAGTGATTTCTGACAGTCTCAAAATCAGTGAACATGGTCAGATGGTAGGGAAAGCAAGTAGAATGTTTGGCTGCATAACTAGAGGTATAACAAGCAGGAAGAGGCAGATTGTGATCCAGCTGTATAAAGTGCTGGTGAGACCATATTTGGAATAAAGTGTTCAGTTCTGGAGACCTCACCTTCAAAAAGATATTGACAAAATGGAACGGGTCCAAAGGCGGGGTACAAAAATGGTGGAAGGTCTTAAGCATAAAATTTATCAGGAAAGACTTCATGAACTCAATCTGTATAGCCTGGAGGACAGAAGGGAAAGGGGGGACATGATCAAAACATTTAAATATGTTAAAGGGTTAAATAAGGTTCAGGACGGAAGTGTTTTTAATAGGAAAATGAACAGAAGAACAAGGGGACACAATCTGAAGTTAGTTGGGGGAAAGATCAAAAGCAACATGAGAAAATATTATTTTCCTGAAAGAGTAGTAGATGCTTGGAACCAACTTCCAGCAGACGTGGTTGGTAAATCCACAGTAACTGAATTTAAACATGTCTGGGATAAACATATATCCATCCTAAGATAAAATAGTACAGGAAATAGTATAAGGGCAGACTAGGTGGACCATGAAGTCTTTTTCTGCCCTCAATTTTCTATGTTTCTATGTTTCTATGATACTGATGATAGCACACCTTGTGCCATCAAATAACCTCACCCAGCAACTGGTTCCATTTAGATGTTGAAGAGAGGCACTCTGAGTCCTCCACACAACAGAGGCTTATGGATAGCCCTATGTCCCTCCACAGTACTGATTGGAACTGGTTATAGAGGAAGGAGAAGAACCATGGCAAGTCAGTGTCTCCTGCTCCTGCTCCCATTCCCGAAACCTGTACCAAGGATTCCATGGAGAATAGTGTCAAAAACTGCTAAGAGATGCAGCAGGATCAGGATTGCACTGACATCCTCCTTGCAGACATAACCCACAAACAGAGCCAATGCCACCTCAGTACATCTCATGCATTCAAAATTCTGGCAAGAGAGAACATCCTGCAAGCCATGGAAGCAGGGTTGAAATGCTCCCAGTTCACTTGTGCCTGTGGGTCATGGGAGAGCTGGGGTTACAAAGGGAGAGCAAGGCTCCGTCCACACACCCAGACACCGCCATTTGGGTTTTTACCCTCTGTGCATGCGCAAAACATTTTGTTCATGCGCTGAGGGCAAAAGAACACAAATGGCTGCATTTGGGTGGGTGGCCTGACCCTCACGCCCTCTTCGCGACCGGCCTGTTATAAACAGGCACCTTGAATTGGCACCAGAAACCTTTTAGTAGGCAATGCGGCAATGTAGTCACCTTTCTGAATGCTTCCTTGTCATCCATCAAGTTGCTGTATTTTGGCCCAATTTTAACCTCTGAATCATTTTCAAGTCCAGACTCATGATGTAGCAGCCTGATTGCAAAGTAATGGGGTTAAGAATCAAAAATGCAAGGAAAGTCTCCTGATCCCAAAAGGAACTGCAATTGCTCCACCAGCTGAAGCTAGCCAAAAGTCCTCTTAGCTATGGCTTTCATCATAGTTCCAAAAGCTATGAATCCTATAGAACACTAGCACACGCAAGCGTGACAGGTGGCAATGCTAGAGTTTAATCTGGTCGTTGTAGCCATGCAAGCTTACAGCTAAGTAGGAATTAATTGGTGGAAGCTCTTAAAGAAAACATCAGGTTCTACAAAAGATTTTACTAGTAATATGTGGCATGAACTGAAAAATTGCCTATATGTTTCTAGTAGCACAACCAGTAGCTTCAAAGAATAAAATTAGTTTAGAACTCCTAATTTTCCTCTCCCTTTTTTTCTCTACTGATTTTAGATGGAGAAAAAAAAAGAAAAGGAAGGGAGGGAAGGATTGTATTTCTAGGTAGGAAAGAACAGTACAATTAAGAATGCTATGGTTGTTTTCTGTGAAGCTCACAGTCTGGAACCTCAAAGTGTCCCCTTAATAAAGGCCAGCAGAAAACTTTGGGAGTTCAACCTGTATAAGCAAAGGAATGACACAACTGGTTGGTTTCCAGAAATTAACTCATGTCAAGCTTGCCACAGGCATCTATACACTGTGTTCAGATAACAAGATCAAGCTAGATTAATAAAAACCACTTTTCTTACAGTATCAGTACATACATATTAATCATAATGGCAGAGTCTTTAACCTGCCAACGCTTGTCATTATCTGATATCCAAGCAAAAGGATAGCCCCAGGCCATGTTCTCTTTGCATTTTGCAAGCCAATTGCTAATCACTGCATTCATTAGTCTTGTTAGTTAACTTCATCCTTCTGCCTTAGCCAAGCAAAACCATATTGGGAGACTACTCAGTTCCCCCACTGAAAAATAGGGAGAATGGGAAGCCCTATTTCTGACCAAATATTTTTAGAACATTGCAGCATAATTACCTGCCAGCCAGGATTTGCGCTGGAGCCGGGGAACGTGGCTTCCAGCACAGCCGCCATCTTGTTTGGCCGGGATCTCATGAGATTTCATGAGATTCCGGCCCAGGCCTTGCACATCAGGCGCAGGCCTGTGATGTAGCCGGGGGCAGGCCAGGCGAGCCCTATAAAAGGGGCTGTGCCTTGTTTGGGCCTCCTTTTCGCCTCGGCTGCCGAACACCTGCTGTATTCACTGACAAGGCAGTCACGTGGCGCGGCCTAGCAGGCCGGACACAGGTGGAGAGCAGTTTGATCTAGGCCTTCGGCCTTTCCATTCAGGCTCTCTCCTTCTACTTTGTGGTCTTTCCTTTAGGCCTTGTTCAGGCCTCCCACCTTTGCAGCCTATTCAGGCCTTTAATTTGCCGCCTATTCAGGCCTTTAACTTCGTCTGCCTTTGCAGACAAGTAACACCTCCCCTCCCCCCTCCCACAGGGTAGCCTTCTTGGGAGGGTTTCTGTGTGAGGCCTTCTTCAGCCTAGCTGGGTTTAGGGGATTTACTGGGCCTGGCACTAGGCCCTTGGGATTTTTTGTTGGAATTTTGTTGGATTCACCACTTATCTTTCTCTAGGGGTGAATTGATGAATGATTTTATTCCTGAAGAATTTTACTCTGTCCAGTACGTGTCTGTCGATGCTGCGGTAGCCATGGTGTGGCGTTGGAGCCTTAAGGGGAAATGCGACATTAAGTCCACATTTAGGTTGTTGCCCACTCACCTGGATGATTTTGATCTCCTAAGCTTCCAGTTCGAGGGAGGATTTTATGTGGACCAGACGCTGCCCGTGGGCTGCTCTGTGTCTTGCACTCTCTTTGAGAGCTTCAGTACCTTCCTCGAATGGGCCCTCAGGAGACGAACTGGATCGGGGTCAGTCATTCACTACGTGGATGATTTCCTTATGGCAGTGCCTGCACATTCAGGACATTGTTTTGCCCTGATGTCGGCCTTCGGACCCTTTGTGCTCAGTTAGGGGTCCCTTTGGCCCCAGAGAAGAACGAAAGTTCAGCCACCAGGATCACCTTTCTGGGTATTGAATTAGACTCTGTAGAGCAATCTTGTCGATTGATGGCAGATAAGCTAGTGAAGCTTCAGGATAGGATAAATGGAATCTTGGATCACCGTAAGGTGACCCTCCACCAACTTCAAGAGTTGGCAGGTTTACTAAATTTTGCCTGTCAGGTAGTGGCACCCAGTCGGGCCTTTTTGCGCCGTTTGTTCTCAGCCATGAATGGGCTTCGTTTACCCCATCATTGGACATGCTTGCGTGCCAGGGTCAGGAGTGACCTCCGAATGTGGCAAGGGTTTCTAGACCATTTCAATGGTTTATCATTCTGGAGGCAGGAGCTTCTCCTGGAAGCAGAATTACATTTATGCTCCAATGCCACGGGGACCTGCGGTTTTGGGGACATTTTGGGAGAACATTGGTGTCCCTCGACATGGCCTCTGTAGTGGATGGCCTCTCCTATCAAAAGAGACCTTGCCTTTCTAGAATTTTCCCCCCTAGTGGGCAGCAGTGGAGCTGTGGGGGGAACAATTCAGGAACAAAACTGTGCACTTTTGGTGCAACAATCTTGCGTTAGGTTCCTTGACCTCGATGAATGACATGGTCTGCCATTTTGTGAGCAGATCATTGGCTTAAAACGCGCTGTTCTTGGCCCACCATGTCCCTGGGCTGGAGAATGGAATGGCTAACGCCATGTCATGTGGTCAGTTGTCCAGGATCCGGATGCTGGCACCAGGGGCTTGAGAGTCACCAGATGCCTTCCCACGTCATTTATATAGCTTAGGGGGGCTTCTAAATATTGGAGGATCATACCATAATGTTCTTTGTTGTGTTTCGAGTGATTGAGGCCCTCACCTCCTCCCGATCGGATGGGTCACTCCGCGCCTTGCAATTTTCTGATGTAACATTTGAAGGGTCAGGAGTATTGTTAGAGGGTCCAAGATGGACCAGTTAGGCAAGGGAACTAAGGTTCTCCTTTTAGCCACCTCTGATCAGACTGTCTGCCCTGTGGCAGATCTATCCTCATTTTGTACAATCCGAGGAAATTACAGGGGTTACCTCTTTAGCCATTCGGACAGTTCCCCTTTGACTAGATATCAATTTTGGGCAATTACAGTAAGGGACCTTAGGGAGATAGGTGCAGCAAAATCAGTCATTGGGACCCAGCTGTCCTTGGGCTGTTGGGTCAATATCATCTGGCTCGGATGGAGAGGCTTGCATTGGGAGGGGCTCCTCTCTTTGCTCTTGGGCGGGCGCCATTGTTTGATTCAGTTATTGTTTGATTAATTAATTAAATTTATATTCAATTAATAAAGTGACCCAGTTTTAAATCTCCATGTACTCACTCCGCTTCCGGCATAATGCTACATCCTCATTTTCACAACCACATAAGCCTGTCATTCAAATCTGAGCCTTTGAATGGAATTGCTTTCCTACAAGGCCACAAACTAGAACCACAAGTTGATGCACACCAAGAATATTAAATACTCTTGGTGTGCATCACACACAATAATTAAACAATAATGACACACAATAATTTTATAAGCATCAAATCATTAGTGGACAACCCCATCTTATCCCAGGAAAATCCATACATTAGACAATCTAATCTAACTGATTTTGGACTACAATTATCCTTTTTCCTGATAGTTGATCATTATTTGCTGGCATTGATGAGCAAGGTCATCTACAACATCAGCACCCACAACATCTGCCTATGTGGTATACCCCTACTCAATTCAATTCAGTTTATTCAGTTTATTTCTCATCACTGTATGAATTTCATACAAATCCCTAAGTAAGCCAATTAATTATTGTAGGTACTAGGAAAAGAAGAACACAATTGTACAATGGAGTGTCAAGAATATGTTTTCTGCTTGCATTAGCCATTTTGAAATTGCCTTGTGGATAGCATATTTGACATGATTCCTGCATGCTTTCCCTTTTGTACTGTGGAATGTAATGACAAAAATGATTTCAATAGTATAACAGGGTAGAGCTATTTAAGACTCTGTAGGCAAAACAGCATCTCGATGGCTTAATATGTTCCTGGCAATACCTACCTGTGAAGAAATGAATTGCTTTTTTTGTTGTGGATCAATTGTGACTTGCAATTTTAACCAAAAGTAAGAGAGTGTAGCTTGTTTTGTTATTGCTTAAAAGTTGGATTTGGGCTGGAAAGGAAAAACAAGGTTCTTCTAGTGTCTGGAAGTTCTGTCTGCACATTAATCAGCTAGGTGCAACAAACAGGATGACAAGGCTGAGCTGGCGTGACCAGATCAGACAAAAGGACAGAGAAGTTTGCTACACTTCTGCTCCAACAAGTTTTGCTGTCTGTTAAGAGAGAGAAATGCAAGCATAGTTTGGCATAAGGAAAATGGTTGAGTAAAACAAATGCTCATACTAATGCCAAGAGCAAAGACCAAGCCAGTGGAAGACAAACCAAACATTTATGTTTGTGATTTGCATAATATATACTTTACTTTGCCAGACTATAGGGAATTTTAGCTCAGGAGTAAAAACAAACATTGAGTGGGGATCAAGTTGCTTTCATGTACTTACCAGTTATTAGACTCATCTCTTGTTTCTTAGGAATAGGACTCTCACCCACCCAGCTTTGTTTTTATTAATCACCCTGAATCTTTTTCTAATCCTGCTGTAAAGAATTTTAAGAATGAACATGTTACAGCAGGGGTGCCAAAGTCGTGTCATCATGGCGGCATCACATGTTGTATTGGTACTTTCCTCCCCTTTGCTAAACTGGGTGGGAGCCGGGCCAACATGTGATGCATGCAGCCTGCGGGATGTTACATGTTTCATCATCTAGGGAGCTACACTTGATGCAGTGGGCTTTTTTTTAACTGTGGCCTCCATGCTGTGGAATCTTTTCCTCCTTCAAAAGTTGAGGATGGCCTCTCTGTTTCTGTTTCTAAGTTTCTGAAGGTCCCTCAAGATCTGGTTATGCCAGCAGGATCCTAGAGGACAGGTGAACTAGTGAGGTGACTGTCTCCATTACTATTAACATCTCTTCATCTATCACTGGGGAACAGCAATTTTGTTGTCTTAAATCTGTGACTTGTTCTCAACTAACATTTGGCCTCTGGATCCAAAAATAACCACAGTTTTTGTCTAGCAAGTCAACCATTTAAGCTACAGGATGCCCTCAAAAGTCATACAAATTGTGCATATAAAGGAAAGGAAAGGAAAGTAAAAACTTACCAAATACAGTAATACCTCATGATACGAACTTAATTGGTGCAAGGAGGAAGTTCGTAAGACGAAAGGTTCGTAAGACGAAACATTGTTTCCCATAGGAAACAATGTAAAGTCAATTAATCCGTGCAACCAAAAAACCCCCCGCAAAAAACGGCTTTCAGCGACTGCTGGGAAGCCGCACGGCTGTTTTAAAAGCCGGGTTCGGGGTTTGGGGGGGTGCTGGCAAGCCCCCCAGGCCGGCTGCGACCTTTTAAAACAGCCGTGCCGCTTCCCAGCTGTCTCCTGAAGCCGAACGCTAACGCCGAACTTCCGCGTTCGGCTTCGGGAGACAGCTGGGAAGCGGCGCGGCTGTTTTAAAAGGTGACAACCGAGCTGGGGGGCTTCCCAGCAACCTCCCGAACCGAACCCAGGGTTCAGAAAAATTTTGCCTCTTCTTACGAACTTTGTTCGAGTTACGAACCGGCGTTCGGGAGGCTTCTGGGAAGCCCCGCGCCCAGCTGTCACCTTTTAAAACAGCCGTGCGGCTTCCCAGCAGTCTCCGAACGCTGGTTCGTAACTCGAAAAAATTTCGTAAGAAGAGGCAAAATTTTTCTGAACCCCGGGTTCATATCACGAGTTGTTCGTAAGACGAGGGGTTCATATCTTGAGGTACCACTGTATACTGTTTACAAATAATAATTTTATTCATATAATAGTTACTGCAAGTTAAATTGTGTTCCTACAAATACGTAGTTGTTTTTTAATTAAACGGTAATTAGACATATTAAGGTAAAAGCTTTCGCTTATGGCTTTTTCTGGAGTGTTTAATCTGTGGACATTCTCGCTTGATGTTCCTACAGTAGTCAGCCATCATATGTACATCCCATCTACTTTGATACCGTGCCTCCATGACCTTCAAATCTTATATGAAGGTATTGACATATTTGGGGTTCGTAATTACCATGTAAGTTTTAGAGATTCCTGGGGACGTTTCAACGAGGTCTCACTCGTCATCTTTAAGCTGGTGTTTTTTGTTTTGTGCACAAAACCAAAAGCACCAGCCTGAAGATGACGAGTGAGACCTTGTCGAAACGTTCCCAGGAATCTCTGAAACTTACACGGGAAGAACCCCGAATATAGTTTTGAAACCAGCACGCTTGATTAACTATAAAAAGGCTCAAAAATCAAACTCAACAGAAATTGTGTTACAAATTCTTCCCCAGTGTTATTTTTGCTTTAACTGCTTTTACTGTTTTAGTTTTAACGTCTGTAACACTTGTTAATGGTAGTGATTTTAGATATTTATTGTTTTAGTTCTGTTGTGTGCTACTCGTGTATGCTGTGAGGTGGGTGGGTATATAAATTAGATAGGCGAGAGGACTTATAGAATTTAGGGAGACGATGGTTTTGCTTTGCTCTGCTCCTTACAATGTGATGTGACATTTTAATGTCTTGTTAGAAGGAACTGCCTTGAGGAAAGCAACACCTGGCAAAGCCATAACAGTGAAGTGACAAATTTGGCTATTCTGAACAAAGCAATGAGCATGCTTGAAATGCTCTATAATGAGTAATAACAACGTGTGCCAGGGCTGTTGTTGTTTTAATCTTGAAGATTGATGTGGGTGTTGAGAGGGAGAATAATCATTTTTTAAAAGCAGTTTATAAATACTTCTAGCCAGGCCATGTTAAGGCAGATGTTTGCTTTGCTTATGGGCTAGGACCTGTCTGTATTTTTAGGTGATTCTTTCAAACAAGCAAAGATGCTGTTCTGTTTTGTAGGTGCCTCTCTATTTCCCTTGCTCAGCTGCCAGCTGTGTTGATGGTCTGGGGCTCCTTGCTTGGGTGCACTTGTTAGCACCTGCAGAATATCTGTCTATGTTTTTCAACCCACCCTCTCTCCCACTCACACCGCATTGCACGCCGTTTGTTTAGTATTCAGAATGTACAGGGTCCCAGGGACACACACACACACATACACAAAAAGGGGACTGCATTCCTGAATTCTTTGTGATATTCACTTCAGCCCGTGTCACTCAACCTCATATCTCAAATTCATTTGGATTCTCAAGTATCAATTAGAGGGACCACACGCAGCCACTCCTCAGTGGTTGGTGCACCGCCAAGCTCTGACACTCTGTTTTTCCTTGCTCTGCTCAATTGTGACGCCTACCCCTGGTGTGCTTCCAAGAGGTACTCAGAAGAATAGGGGCAAGGACAGAAACTTTGGGGGCTGAAATGGAAAATCGCCCTGGGGTCTCTTCTGAGTCAAAGGCTACAGTTCTTAAATAGCAACAGCATTAGCAATAGAATAGGCTCAAATACTGCAGGAGTGGGCTTCAAAATTTTTAGCAAGGGGTTCTTTTCCCAGTTGCATGGGAGTGGCCATGGGGTGTGTGGCCTAATCATTCTCCTACACAACATCAGAGGGGGCATTTTTGCCTTCCCTGGACTCTGGAGGTTTTACTTGAGCCTCTAGGGGGGTAAAAATGGCCTACCCAGGCTCCAAAGGCTGGAAACAGTCTATTTCTGGCCTCCCTGAACTTCTGGTAGGCCTGTTTTGCCCTCCCTGAGCCTCTACATGTGCCGCACACTTACTTGCATCTAAAATGGGCTGCACATGGACTCCTGGGATAGGTGGGGTGGAGTGGACAGGGCCAGCCAGAAGTGGGATTTTGGGATTCTGCAAACTGCATAGAATCTTAGCTAGAGGTTCTCCCAAAACCCTGTGAACTCCTAGTCCACCCTCATATACTGCCCATAGTGCTTTGGGGCACCCTGAGTGGTTTACAGGACAGAAGCATTTGCATGTGGTCCCCAACAATTGAGGTCTCAGGAATATGGAAAGCATAGTCAACTTTGAGCCCCATTAGGATTGAAACTCAGACTGTGAGCATAGTTTGCCTGCAATGCTGCAGTTTAACCAATGTGCCACCAGTCAATAACTGAGAACGGCTAGAATTTGCTGCCTCTGGATCAGTAGTGGGTTCCTACCAGAACAGTAAAGGATACCGCACCAGTAGTAAAAGTTGAGCTGCGCACACAGCCTTGGGTCTCTGGTGTGTGTGTGTTTTTGCGTGCTTTTGCTTCTGCACATGCACAGGAAGCAACATTTTGGATGCACACATGAGAGAGATTTTGGCATGCGCAGAAGCAAAAAAAATGCTAAAATCTCATATGCATCCACTCATGATTTTGCTTCCTGCACAAGCACAGAAACAAAAGCATACTGGGACCTGTGCGTGCTCACACCAGAGACCTGAAGCTACACACACAGTGCACCGGTAGCGGCGGTAAGTGCAATCCACCCCTGCTCTGGATCAATAGTTGAATCAATTGTATCAACCTTGAGACATTCTATATAGATACTGTAGGTGTTCAAAAAACAACAACAGGTGAATGGCACCTCTAAATTGCTACTGAAGTATTGTCCAAAATCCTCTACAGCCTCCTGCCATAGTTAGCAGGTAGGACTAGAAGACCTCTTAGGTCTCTTCCAACTCTGTTCTAAGGGTGGAAGAGTGTGATGGTGGAAAGTATTTTCATTTTACTGTGACTTGTTGACAATAGAAACATAGAAACATAGAAGACTGACGGCAGAAAAAGACCTCATGGTCCATCTAGTCTGCCCTTATACTATTTCCTGTGTTTTATCTTAGGATGGATATATGTTTATCCCAGGCATGTTTAAATTCAGTTACTGTGGATTTACCAACCACACGTCTGCTGGAAGTTTGTTCCAAGGATCTACTACTCTTTCAGTAAAATAATATTTTCTCATGTTGCTTTTGATCTTTCCCCCAACTAACTTCAGATTGTGTCCCCTTGTTCTTGTGTTCACTTTCCTATTAAAAACACTTCCCTCCTGAATCTTATTTAACCCTTTAACATATTTAAATGTTTCGATCATGTCCCCCCTTTTCCTTCTGTCCTCCAGATATACAGATTGAGTTCATTAAGTCTTTCCTGATACGTTTTATGCTTAAGACCTTCCACCATTCTTGTAGCCTGTCTTTGGACCCGTTCAATTTTGTCAATATCTTTTTGTAGGTGAGGTCTCCAGAACTGAACACAGTACTCCAAATGTGGTCTCACCAGCGCTCTATATAAGGGGATCACAATCTCCCTCTTCCTGTTTGTTATACCTCTAGCTATGCAATGCAGTCAGATTGTCCTCCTTGAGGTATGTGTCTTTTAAAAATCCCAAATAAAAGTGGAAGCTAACCTTCAAAATGTTCAAGAACATACAAAACTGAAGCTGCTATTATTAGTTGTTTTAGGTGGAGTCAAAGGGGAAATTTCTCTTGTCATCCTCTGACTTCAAATGGGAGATTTACTACACTTTCCAAGTAGTCGTAAACTGAGCTCAGAACATCAAACATTGTTGATGCCAAAAAATATAGCTAAGGATCTTGATATGTTGATGTATCTAGAAACTGCATGCAGAAACTGGCCAGCTTCCACTTTCTAACATTAAACTCCCAATGATTTTTGGATGCTGGGATTTTTGCGGGCATGGGGGGTGGGGGGCGGACAGCTTAAAAACCAGTGTCAGATGTTTCCTCCAGAGCAAATTGTATCAAGAATATTGGAAGTAGTTGGGTTTTTTAAAAAAAAATGGTTTTGTTTGTTTGTTTTGCCTTCCTCAGCAGTGTGTGATTTAGTTTATTTGTGTCTAGCTTGATTTATGTATTTGAGCAAATAATAATTTACTTTCTGCAATTACAACTGGTTTAGCTTTGTTCATCCCTTGGTCTTTGCACTACAAATCACAGCCTAAGTCAGCATTCCTCAGTGCTTTGTATGCAAGCCAGACAATTTAGTCTCTCGCAATAGGGCTGCTCTGGATTTGGGCAAAACATAATTTAGAGCACAGGTGGATGTGCACTTGATGGGAACACATTAAACAGGGGTGTCAAACTCAAGGCCCACGGGCTGGATATGGCTTGTGGGGTGTTTAGATCTGGCTCTTGGTGCCTCTGCTGGCCAAAATAGGGCATAGGGAGGCCCCATTTTGGCATATTTTCAGCTGGCAGACTGCTGCAGGAGACCCTGGAGGAAAAAAATAAAGCCGGCCATGGGGAACCTCGTGTGGCTGCCCCATGATCCATTTTGTCTAGCAGACTGCTGCAGGAGGCCATGGAGGACAAAGAACAGGCCGTGGGTGCAGTGTTCCAGAGCCCCACCAGAGGTTGATCTAGGAGCTAAGTTATTGATTAATGTCGATTGGCTACCTGATTATTCTGCTGATATTTAAGGAGCTGTCAGGTTCCCTCAGAAATGTTATGGTTGTGCTGTTTGTTCTAAAAAATGAGTTATGAGTTACTAGAACTTCCTCACAGCGGGGAACCTCATGTGGCCGCCCCATGCTCCATTTTGTCCAGCAGAGTGCTGCAGGAGACATCCATCCCATCTCCTCCCTGCCCCCCATGGCCCATGGAAGAGAACTACAATGCTGATCCAGCTCTCGGAGAAATATAGTTTGACATTCCTGTCTTAAAACAACTGTGTCTTTTTCTGGATTTGTATGGCTATTGTCCTTAATCATGTATGTTCAAAGGAAAGATATACATAGTAATTTATATACAGTATATGTATAGATCAAAGTGTTTAAATAATCATTACACCTTGGACAAAAATACAAGGAAACTTTATTTTCTTTTTTTAAAATTTGTTCAATCAGGTTCTGATTCTTAGAGACTGCCTGGACAAGCCTGTGCAGTTTTCTTGGCAAGATTTTTCAAAAGTGGTTTGCTATTGCCTCCTTTCTAGGCTGAAAGAAATATCACTTAGATGGCTTTGTTCCTAAGGCAGGACCAGAACTCAAGTTTCCCAGATTCTAGCTTGATATCTTAACCACTACAGTGTTCCCTAGATTTTCGTGGGGGATGCGTTCCGAGACTGCCCGCGAAAGTCGAATTTCCGCAAAGTAGAGATGTGGAAGTAAATACACCATTTT
The DNA here is from genome assembly GCF_031021105.1 of Erythrolamprus reginae. Lineage (NCBI taxonomy): Eukaryota > Metazoa > Chordata > Lepidosauria > Squamata > Dipsadidae > Erythrolamprus > Erythrolamprus reginae. The sequence continues at coordinate 151,158,841 of NC_091950.1, read as the reverse complement.
TGGCTATGGACAGTATCATAAGCCTTCCCTTAACACTTTAAACCCCTAAATTACCACTTCCCATTCCCTTAACAACTATTTACTCACCATTATTACTGTTACTCAACATTGTATAAGACACTTAGTGATCCTGATATTTATAAACATAATTATTTATTAACAATAATTTTTTTTGTTATTTATTTGCAAAAATTATTAGTTTGGCGATGACGTATGATGTCATCGGGCGGGAAAAACTGTGGTATAGAAAAAACCCCGCAAAGTATTTTTTTAATTAATTTTTTTGAAAAACCGTGGTATAGACTATTCGCGAAGTTCGAACCTGCGAAAATTGAGGGAACACTGTATATCAAATAAGACCTCATCATTCTATTATGGACTGAAAAACATAACATATACATTAAATCTTTGTGGGAAAGAAAGCGTTTCAGTCCAGGGAATATTTATCAAAGGTGGATTATTGCCAGTTCGAACCGGTTCTTTAGAACTGGTAGCAGCAATTTGGTGGTGCTTATCGAATCAGCTGCGATAACTGGTGGTCCACACTCCCAAACCAGTCCTCCAGTTGCCATGGCATGGAAAAAACCCTCTGTGCATGCACAAAGGGTTCTGTGCATGCACAAAGGATTCTGTGCATGCACAGAGTCATTTTGCGCATTTCACTTGTGCTTCTACGGGTGTGCAAAATGTGCACTTTCATCACAATGCAAACCATTGGGGAAGGTAAGTAGAACCCATCCCTGATCTTTATCAATATGAATATTAACCATAACCATCTTTTTGAACCTCTTATAAAAACTGCAGAGGTGCTGGACTTAATCTGTCTAAAATAATCAAGTGGTCTCACAGTAGCGGAAGATTCATTGCAGAGGTGTGATTTGTGCTGGAGGTGGAATAAGAACACAGACACCAAGAGCTGGATTTAAATGGGTCACTTTATTAAAGTTAAATGAACTTTAACTGATTCAATAACCAGGACCTACAGAGGCCACTAAAATTTTTCACAAAAAAACTTCCTGGGCAACTATGGGCATAGCTCCTTGCTGAACAAGTTGAAGGTACCATGCCTTCACCTGGTTCCTGGCCGCCCCTTGGCATGTGGGAGGGCTCATCGTCCCATCCCCTTCGGGTTATTGGGATAGGTGAGTCCCAAGGGGACTCCCTCTAGACTTGCTCCAGCTAAACGGTGTTCTGTCTGGGTCACTCCGGAAGCTATGACCAACCCAAAAAGATAAGCCAGACACACCGGTTGAATCCAAACACAGTTTTATAATGGCAAAGAGAAAAGAAGCCAACAGAAAATGTCCTTACAGATCAGAAAAACAGTGGAACTCCAAATAGATACATGAAGGCAATTGTTCATACAGAAACACAGGATCCTTAATGCCAGACGAGGCTGTTGAGCTGACAGACATACACCTCCCACCAGTTTTCAAGGCTGCTAGGCCACAAGCCAGGAACAAAAAATGTTGAGAGAAAATGCAGATAACACCAACTCCCCTTTGATAACACTCCACGATGCCGGAATGGTTCTCATGCCTTATAAACCCTTCCCTGCTAATGAGGACTACACCCAACCCCCTGGTGTTCCTCATTCAACACTGATAATATCTACGCAGTTGATTTCTCCTTTGAGCTATGCGTCTCTGCCGCATACTAATGATAGCTTGTGCGTCATCATCCAGGGACTCCAGGGAATCACAGCTACTTGCTTGAGATAGCCCTTCCCCAGGGCTCCCAGGCCTTGCATCACCTTCACTTTCGTGACTGCTGTCTGCACTGTCTGACTGCAAAGAACTCTCCTCTCCGCTTTCAGCCTCCCCCGGGCATGGAGCCAGCAGAGACGCAGCTGGTCTTTGATCTGGCTCAGGCTGAACCACAACTCACGGTACCTTGAGCTCCTGGCAAAAGGTTGCCCATCATCTTTCAAAAGATGCCCTAAATGAGAACACACAGTTGCTACCACTGCCCATTTCTGCCCCTAACCTGCCAACCTCAGTGACCAAAAGAAAAGCCAATTATCAAATTGTGACTAAATGCATCACACCCCCTAACCAATCCATCCTCACTCCCCAGTGTGGAATAGGTGATAAAACGGTCACCGCTAAAACGCTGAGACTGCAAAAAATTCCTATTTGGCCCCGTGGGCAACCCCTTCAAGGCACACTGTAAGATAGGGAGGGCGGGCGGGTGTCCACTTCTTCAGGAGCCGGGGGCAGGAGGAAGAATGCCCCAGGCAAAGCCCCATTTATAGGGCTCGCCCGGGCAAGCCCCAGCTCTGAAAGGCAGCGTGCGGGAGAGTGAAGCCAGGTAACAGCGATCTTGCGATACCTCGCGAGATTGCAGCCTAATTGGCTAAGTGCCAAGCTGGTGTTCTCCCTGGCCCCGGCGCAATTTCGAGCGGCCGTTAAATTGGCCACCCGTGCATTTCTCTCACAGAACTCCTTAGACCAAGGTGGCCTAGACTTAGGTGGCAAACCTAAGGCACAGGTGCCACAGGTGGCATGTGGAGCCATATCTGCTGGCACATGAGCCATTGCCTTAGCTCAGCCCCAACATACATGTGTGTGCTGGCCAACTGACTTTTGGCTTGCACAGAGGCTCTAGGAGGGTTGTTTTTGACTTCCAGAGATCCTCTGGGGTGATGGGAGGGCATTTGTACCCTTTCTCCATCTCCAGAGAAGCCATTGAGCCTGGGGAGGGAGAAACATGAGCGTACTGGACCCACCAGAAGTTGGGAAACAGGTTGTTTTGGGCCTCCAGAGAGCCTCCAGGGTGTGGGCACTCATGCATGCGCGATAGCATGCATGCATGGATCTTTCAGCACTCAAGGAAAAAAGGTTCGCCATCACTGCATGAGATTGATCATGTAAACATTTGTTGTTATGTGATACTCATTTGAGAAGAACTGGTGACAAGGACATTATCTTAATCAATTGTATCATGTTCCTATGAGTAGCACTAACCTTTTAAATATTAAGCAAGTGAACATGTAGTTGTCACTTTGTCCACCCAACTCAGTGGATAATGTAAATGAAGCTCTAAAAATTCAGGGTTTTTTTTTTCCTCCTGTGATTTTTTTCTTTAAAGAGGCTATAAAGAAAAAAGTCTCTATTGGAAGTAAGGCCATAAAAGCAAACAGTTAAATGGAGTAGATATTATCTGATCTACATATTCATACTCAGCAAAATAGGAAGGTCTGTGATGAAGTGACCTCTACTGAAGGCAACTTGAAAGATTCTGCTGCTTACAGTTCTTAAATTTCTCTGTCTTTAAATAAAGAAATAAATTAGTAAATTAATACGATTTGTCATAAATTAGAAGGATGTGCTCTGTAAAACAAGCCACCTTAAGATTCAGAGATATATGTAGCAAATATGCAAACTTTTCAATCCATATTAAGTAGGGAAAATACATTTAAAAAAAAAATCTCTCTTGGGACAGTTTCCAAATTCTAAATATAGATAAAATCTGAAAGGATGTGATTTGCTGGAAAAACTATCTAGCAGTCTAACATCTAGATAATAGTTGTGGTTCTTTTGCAACACCACCAAATGCACACACAGTCAAATGTATATTGTTCTGGGCATCTTCCTCCTGCCATATTATTGAAGACAAATGCTTCTTGGGAACATTGAAACTTTCAAGACTTGGTAATAGAAAATGATCTTTGGAAGCCTCTCAGCATGAACCCTGTCTAAGCAAATAATCTTTAGCAAAAGGTTTTTGGGTTTTGAAAAACCAGTGCTATTGGTTCCCTGTTGGAATGAATATAGCTCTGTTCTTGGACTGATGAAAAGCCATTAGGCCGGGGCTCAAAGGTCATGTCACACATACTTGTTCATTGTTTTCATATGCTTCTTGCAGCCGGTCTAAGTTAGATTCCATTCAAAAGTGAAGAAACATGCTTGAAAGCTCTCTTCTCCTTAAGCAGAGTTAAATTTGTCTATATATGGTTTTGACAAGGGTGTTCTTCTTGGATCAAGACAAGAAAGAATGGCAAAGTCCTTGTACAGACATTCCTAAAACCTACATTTTTTTGTGCAGTGATGGCTTCAGGTTGAAAAAAGAGAATGACCAATTCTTAATATGTTCCTTATTCAGTGAAATAGATTTAAATGAAAAAAAAATATCATAGAAGGATACCATGCATTGCATGTAGAGGGAAGGGTGAAAAGAAAAGGCTGGTCTCATTTCAGTTTTATCATATTTCCAGGTCTTGTCTTTTTTTAATTCATAGAATCCAGAAAACCTTTTTGTTTGTGTGTGTTTGTGTGTGTTTGTTTGATTGATGGATGGATTGATTTCTATGCCACCCAATCTCGAAGGACTCAGGGCAGCTTACAACAATATAAAGTACAGTTAACAATAAAAAGAAGTATACTGTAAATTAAAACAATAACCTAAAACCCACAACTCGGCAATCCAATCAAAACATATACATAATTCAATACAATTTGGCCACGAAAGATGTACAATTCATGGCCCCCAGGCCTGCCAACAAAGCCAGGTCTTTGTAGCCTTTCAGAAGGCCAGCAGGGTGGGAGCAGTACGAACATCGGGGGGAAATTGGTTCCATAGATCCGGGGCGGCAACAGAGGAGGTCTCCCCCACTGCCCTGCTAACCTGCACTGCATAGTCGGTGAGTCCTAGAGAAGGCCAACCCCGTGCGATCTTATTGGTCCCTGGGAGGTATATAGCAGAAGATGGTCCCGTATTGCCCTTTAAATGTTTCTGAACTATAATTCCCAGGAGCCTCAGTGAGGCCTAGCTGGAAATAATAGTTCAGCAGTAATTGGAATGTCATAGGTTTCCTCAGCTAAGCAAAATGCCATGAGATAAACTAAGAAACCAATTTATAAGGTTCAGATCAGGAGAGGGTTCTGGATTGTGTTACTGGCAGTTCAGAGAAGCCCTGCGTGGCGCAGTACTAAAAAAGGCTTCTATACATGGGCAGAAGCAAAACAAGATGGGGGCACTTTCTGGTGCCACCAAGAGAACCAGTTCGGGGGCGTGGCAGGCCTGGGTCTCTGCTGGCTCCTGCAACCCAGGCCGCCAAGTTACTATCTATTCTATAGAACTGGTCTGAAGCTGTAGGAACCCACCTATGGTTCAGGTCGGTTTTACATACCTTCATTAAGTCTTTACCATTCCTTTCAACTTCAGTTTATGATCTTTAGATATTGTATTAATGGATATTATTTCTTTCAAAACCTGCTGAAACTAATTGTGGATTTCCACTTGGAAAAAAGTAGAAAGAAAGAAGAATTGCAAGCACATTGTTGAATAATCTTTCTATAAATTACCCACCAAAAATGGGAATTATCCTATCTTGGGCCTTACCAATAAATACACCCTGTTTGGTCAGGAGAGACTTACAGGGAAGATGCAGATAAGGACAGAGGCACTTGCTTCAACATGCCAGTTGCAATGTGTACATTGCATCACCTTGAAATAACACTCCATATCCAAATCTGATTATAGAAACAAGAATGTGGCTAAGAATTATATTCAATTATAAACATTAAAGTTAAAATGTTACACAAGAAACACACCACTACCATCTGAGTGTGGGCTTCGTATTTATATAAAGTGGAACAACTCAATGAGTTGCAAAGTTCAGGTTTATTCCGGTGTGTTCAATGCTTTTAATATTTATGTGTTTAGTTTTGAAATACACTAATGTAACTGATTAGTGAATCAGAATGGAAGGCAGCCATTTAACCACATCGAAAATCAGAAATATATTTAACTTGCTAGTTAAGTAAGCAAATGCAACATATACAGATCTTGGCAATGCAGATATACAAAATACTGAGTTTTAGCTTAAGGTGACCAGACGTCCCACCTTCAGTGGGACAGTCCCGCTTTTGAATGATTTTTCCCGCATCCCGTGACGTTTCAAAAATGTCCCAATTTTTTGAAATGTCAGTGGTGGGGGAAAGGTCAGGGGGGTCCCAGCCCCTAACCTCTGTTCCCAATGTGAGGCCCAGTGCCAGCCCCATGCCCATGCCCAGTGCAGTGCCAGCAACACGTCCAGCCACCACTGTCGGTGCCTCTTCCCTGGAGCTCCTGCTTGCAGCCAACCACCCCGCCACCGCCTTGAAGCTATTGCCCGGTGCCACTGCTGCCGGTGCCTTCTCGCTCCTAATTAGAACCTGTTTGGTGGTGGTGCTTTCGCTGTCCACCCCACACCCACCAGAGCTGCCCGGCCCTGCTGCCCCTGCAGGCCCACCTCGGGCCCGAGCCCTTCCTGCTGCCCAAGAACTGCAATGGGGGGAGCAGCAGCATGGTGCATGAGAGAGCAAGAGAGAGAGAGAGAAAGAGAGAGAGAGTGAGAGCAAGAGAGAGAGAGAGGAAGCAAGACAGAGAGAGAGAGAGCAAGAGAGAGAGCAAGAGAGAAAGAGAGAGAGCTAGAAAGCGAGAGAGAGCTAGAAAGAGAGAGAGAGCTAGAGAGAGAGAGCTAGAGAGAGAGAGAAAGCACAAGACAGAGAGAAAGAGAGCAAGAGAGAGAGAGAGAGAGGAAGCAAGACAGAGAGAGAGAGAGAGAAAGAGAGAGGGGGAGAGAGAAAGAGAGGAAGAGAGGAAAGAAGAGAGAGAGAGAGAGAAGAGGAAGGAAGAGAGAAAGAGAGTAAGAGGGAGGGAGGGAAGGAAGGAAGGAAGGAGAGAGAAAGAAAGAAAGAGACGAGGAAGGAAGAGAGAGAGAAAGAGAGAGAGAAAAGAGAGAAACGGTTGAAGAGAGTAAGAAAGAGGAAGGGAGGGAGGGAGAAAGGGAGAGAGAAATAATAATTTGGCTAAACTTTTTTTAGCCCCCCCCCCCCCATGGTGTCCCTCTTTCCCAATCTTAAAATCTGGTCACTTTATTTTAGGTTGATGACTCAGTAGTACACCACAGGTACACAATATAACCAATTTCCCCCATCTATTCCTGAGACAGTTAGTTATACGCAATAAGATATAAAATATCAGATAAGGGTTCCTTTTAGGATGCTAAGGAAAAATCATTGTAAAAAGGAGAAGAATGCTCAACATCTGAAGTTAAATCTTGTTACCTTTAGCTTCAGTAAGAATATTATTCAATAGAATGGAACAGAACAGAACAGAATAGAATAGAATAGAATAGTATAGAATAGAATAGAATTTATTACTGGCCAAGTATGATTTAGACACACAAGGAATTTGTCTTGATGCATATGCTCTCAGTGTGCATAAAAGAAAAGATATGTTCAAGAATCATAAAGTACAACACTTAATTATAGTCCGGGTACAAATAAGC